>NC_066540.1:5546615-5561615 GCF_024679095.1 Eriocheir sinensis | reverse complement strand
AACCTTAGCCAGCTCCCTCAGCAAGCGGAAGCATACTCAACCAGCCCAGATGGCTGTGTTGATCACCTTAATCGTAAGTAAAAATGCGGGATTTTAAGGTAAGTCATGATACTGCATGTGTATATTATCATAGTGTATTTTTTTTTTTTTTTACAGCAGAGGAGTCAGTTCAAGGGCATAAAAAAAGGTAACAAATGTTAAAAAAAAAGCCAGATACTCACTGCTCCTAAAAAGAGTTAGAGGATTGGCCGAAAGATAGGTCAATTTCGGGAGGAGAGGTGTCTTGATACCCTCCTCTTGAAAGAGTTCAAGTCATAGGCAGGAGGAAATACAGATGAAGGAGATTGTTTCAGAGTTTACCAGCGTGAGGGATGAAAGAGTGAAGATGCTGGTTAACTCATGCGTAAGGGATTTGGACGGTAAAGGGATGCGCTTGAGTAGAAAGTCATGTGTGGCGAGGCCACGGGAGGGGGGGAGGCATGCAGTTAGCAAGTTCGGAAGAGCAGTCAGCATGAAAATATCGATAGAAGATAGAGAGGCAACATGGCGGCGAAATTTAAGAGGTAGAAGACTATTAGTAAGAGGAGGAGAGCTGATGAGACGAAGAGCCTAAGACTCCAGTCTGTCCAAGAGAGCTGTGTGAGTGGAGCCCCCCCACACGTGAGATGCATACTCCATACGAGGACGGACAAGGCCCCTGTAAATGGATAGCAACTGTGCGGGGAAGAAGAACTGGCGGAGACGGTACAGAACGCCCAGCCTCGAGGAAGCTGATTTAGTAAGAGAAGAGATATGAAGTTTCCAGTTGAGATTTTGAGTTAAGGATAGACCGAGGATGTTTAGTGTTGAAGAAGGTGATAGCTGAGTGTTGTCAAAGAATAGGGGATAGTTGTTTGGAAGATTGTGTCGTGTGGATAAGCGGAGAAACTGTGTTTTTGAGGCATTGAAGGCCATCAAGTTCTTCTTGCCCCAAATCGGAAATAATAGAAAGGTCTGAGGCTAAGCGTTCTGCCGCTTCTAGCCTGGAATCCTGTTGGGTGGGTCTTCTATTAAAAGAAGTTGAATAATGCAGAGTAGAGTCATCGGCGTAAGAATGGATAGGACAGTTTGTTTTGGAAAGAAGATCATCAATGAACAACAGAAAGAGAGTGGGAGATAGGACAGAACCCTGCGGAACACCACTATTAATAGGTTTAGGGGAAGAACAGTGACCGTCTACCACAGCAGAAATAGAACGGTTAGAGAGGAAACTGGAGATAAAGGTACAGAGAGAAGGATAGAAACCGTAGGAGGGTAGTTTGGAAAGCAAAGATTTGTGCCAGACCCTATCAAAGGCTTTTGATATGTCCAGCGCAATAGCAAAGGTTTCACCGAAACGGCTAAGAGAGGATGACCAAGAATCAGTTAGGAAGGCCAGTAGAACGAACGCCCCTTGCGGAACCCATACTGGCGATCAGATAGAAGGTTAGAAGTGGAAAGGTGCTTCTGAGTGTTCCGGTTAAGGATTGATTCAAAAGCTTTAGATAGACAAGAAAGCAAAGCTATAGGACGGTAGTTTGAGGGACTTTAACGGTCACCCTTTTTAGGCACAGGCTGTATGAAGGCATACTTCCAGCATGAAGGAAAGGTAGATGCTGACAGGCAGAGGCGAAAGAGTTTGACCAGGCAGGGTGTCAGCACGGAAGCACAGTTTTTAAGGACAATAGGAGGCACTCCATCAGGTCCATACGCCTTCTGAGGATTGCGGCCAGAGAGGGCATAGAAAATATCACTCTTAAGAATCTTAATAATAGGCATAAAGGAGTCAGAGGGGGGATGAGTAGGAGGAATATGCCCAGAATCGTCCAGAGTGGAGTTTTTAGAGAAAGTTTGAGAGAAGAGTTCAGTCTTAGAGAACGATGAGACGGCGGTGTTGCCGTCAGGACTAAGGAGAGGAGGGAAAGATGAAGAAATGAAGTTGGAGGAGATGTTTTTGGCTAGATGTCAGAAGTCACAGGAAGAATTAGAAAACGCAAGGTTTGGCATTTTCTATCAATGAAAGGGTTTTTGGTAAGTCGGAGAATAGATTTGGCACGATTCCGGGCAGAAATGTAAAGGTCATGGTTAGCGGGTGTGGTACAGTGAAATTTGCTTTGGTGTTAGGAAAGAGTATGATGGAGAACTACTGCTTGTGGTATAACTTGTTCTTGTGTGAGTTTTGTAGATTATAGGTAATAATATTGATTGCGTATCTGTGTTATATTAATATGATTGTGGCGTCGTTGTTAAATGATATGTCCGCTACTGTAGTCTGACTCAGTTATGAAGTCACTTTGGGCGGGGCACGTTCGGGGAGTTCCCTGGCCATAGCTCAGCCAAATTTTATCTAAAGTATACGGAATATTTTATACACAATATCAAATAATACGGATATGATTATGAGGGGGAGAGTGGTGTATTGGGGGTGATGCAGCAGGGCTATGAAGAGGTACGGGATCCACTCAACCTGACTACATATTTGTGTCGTACTACAACGTGCCATAATTATTGTTCTTTGCCACTGAGACGTAATATGTTGATTGGAGTATTATTTTCCTTAGTCATAGTAAATTTAAGATAGATTTTTCCCTTGTCTTATCCCTTGGACCTGTGGTCTCCGTAACAACTTGAACTCGGATCACATTATCAAGGGTACGACACGGTAAGATCATTTAAAGCTTGATAAATGAAGGTTTTTAGTGTTAGTATCCAACACTTAGGAGATAACAAAAGTGGACCTACAGGGAGCGAGCACAAAAGCTGAAAGTTCTGGTGATGGCTTTCGAGGCACTGCACAAGGAGGGACTGAGAGTGCTGTGAAATGTGTGTGTGTGTGTGTGTGGGGGGGGGGGGGGGGTTATGTCCAGCTCCGTTCCAGTGACCGAGGAAGTGAGGCAGGGCTGTGTCCTTGTCACATCGCTTTTCACCATTTATACCGACTGGGTACTAGGCAGAGTTGTTGACGATGTATTAGGCTTCGTGGATTCACTGGAGGTTCTGGTGATAGCTCTCGAGGCACTGCACGTGGAGGGGAAGACCTTGATACTCCAAGTCTCCTGGGCCAAGACCAAGGTGCCGGTGTTTGGAAGCTCGCTAGATGAAACTATATAGTCTGTTCATGCATGTGGCGAGGACATTGATATCTTGGAAAATTTCACATAACTTAGTAACGTAGTTAAGAACAACAGCAGTAAGGGCATGTGACACGCCAGCCAGAAGACGACTGCTCATCGGGTTATTACTTTAACAGACAACCCTGAGTGGAGAAGGCCAAGGGGGCGTCCACAGAGTTAGTGAATTGAGCAAGCCGATAGATCCTGCCAGGAGGTACCTAGGATGGGAAGGGGGCCCGCATGGAGACTTACCCAGAGGGACACCCGGGTTTGGGGTCGTAGGGTGGGCGAGGCGATACGCCTTCCGTCGTATGCACTGTCAATTGCTTGATTGATTACCCCAAAGTGACATCTAGCCCAGTAGTTCTTAACCTTTTTCTAACACGCCCGCTCTAGGAATTGGTGCTTCCCTCTACGCCCCCCTTGCATCTATGATTACAAATTCCTCCTAGATTTTAATTACGGAAAAAAAGTGTTTTTAGTCCTTTTATTGAGTATGAATTATCTAGTCATTAGTGAGGTACTTGACACTGCTTGTTACGAGCGACACAGTAGTTTTGTCTAGGGTGATAATTTAAGAAACTGGTTACCCGAACATTAAATGAGGTGATGAAAATACGAAGATAGTCCTTAACATAAATTTAATGTATAAGTAAGAAACAACAATATTAACAACACCTGTAGCAAGTGAGAGTAATTACGTTACTTGCTCTTAAGACCTTATGGTCGTTTAAACCAAGTAAATGGTGTGAAGGTCATTAAGCATAACAAAATAATATACCAAAACGAAGATTAAACCAAAGACAAAATGACACACAGATAACAATGAGAAAAAGAAAACACAAGAAACCCACACAATGACACACAATAATAATAGATAATAATAACCACCACCAATGAATAAATGGATGATAATCACTGATGAATGGAAAGATAAGATGGACACAAATGATGAGATATGAGAAAAAAATAGTATTGTTCACCTCCTATTGGTCACTGGTCACTTTGTAAGTGGTTACTGACTCACTGACTCGGCTGATGACGTGAGAGTTGTTGTTGCTGCTAGCCGAACCCTCAGGAGATGAGTACACTTTGGCCTTTGAGATGAGACTAACTCTCACACTTTGTGGAGGTTTCGACAATGCCTCTGAAGTAGCCCAAGGCTATCTGATAAGCCTAAAGCCTTAGCCGAAGCTAGCTCAGGGAGCAACAGGTACAATAATTGATAATTCAGTGGTAGCAACAGAGATAGTCTGGTTGCAGTAATACCTCCCCCCTGAAGACGACACCACTGGGTTGATTTGTAGTTGTAGGTAGCCGTTGTTGCCCAGTGGAGTCGTAGTGGTTGACTTCTGGTCAAGTCGAGTTTTTAGATGCGAGATAGGGCGTCGGCGATGATGTTCTCCTCCCTTTATGTGGTTGACATTCAGGTTGGAGGGCTGGAGAAACAGGGACCATCTGAGAAGTCGCTGATTGGTAAACTTGCTGCGATTGAGGAAGGCCAATGGATTGTGGTCTGTGTAGACTTGGAGTGGTTCTTGAGCAGGCTGTATGTACCATTCGAATTTCTGGATTGCTGAGACGATGGCCAGGAGCTCTTTCTCAATGGTGCTGTATCTTCTCTGGTGGATATTAAGTTTGCTGGAGTGGTACGCCACTGGATGAAGGATACCCTCCACCTCCTGCAGTAATACAGCACCAAGAGCGGCATCACTGGCATCAGTCTGCAGGGCAAAGGGCTGAGTGAAGTCTGGGGCGATGAGTACAGGACCCTGGGCCAGGAAGTTCTTGAGTTGGTCGAAGGCGGCCTGGCAATCCTCTGTCCACACTGAGTGTACGGCTCCCATCGTGAGCCGTGTGAGAGGGGCAGTGGCGGCCGCGAAGTTAGGGCAGAACCTCCTGTAATACCCTGCCATGCCCAGAAAGCGCCGCAGGGCCTTCCGAGTAGTGGGGGCAGGGTATTCAAGGATGGCAGAGATGTTGGCTTCCTTGGGTCGTACTCTGCCATTGCCCACCACGTGGCCCAGGTACGTCACCGTTGCTCGGCCGAAGGTAGTCTTAGCCAGCTTCACGGTGAAGTGGGCTGCCTGCAGCCTTGTCAGCACATCCCGAGTCTCGTAAGGTGCTGCTCCCAATGCTCTGTAAAATTAGAATGTCGTCTAGGTAAACGGACACGTCAATAAGATCCTGTAACAGATAATCCATGGCTCTCTGGAAGGTTGAAGGGGCATTCCTCATCCCAAAAGGCATTACATTATATTGGTAGAGCCCAAAGGGAGTGATGAAAGCGGATATCTCTTGTGCTCTCTCTGTGAGGGGAATTTGATAATAGCCCTTCAATAAATCCAGCTTTGTTATATACTGGGACCTTCCCACCTCATCGATCAAGTCGTCTATCCGTGGCAGGGGGTAGGCGTCTGGGACTGTCACAGCGTTGACCCTGCGGTAGTCTGTGCAGAGACGCAGCTGTCCATCTTCCTTGGGGACGAGTAGACAAGGTGACGCCCAAGGAGACTGGCTGGGTTTCGCCAGCCCCTGCTCGAGTAGATAGTCCACCTCTTCCCTCATTTGGTCACGTTTCCTGGGGCTTATGCGATATGGAGGGTGACGAAGAGGAGAGGTGCCGGGGAGGAGCTTGACGTCATGAGAGGTGAGGTTACACAGGTTTGGATGATCATTGAACACATTAAACTGGTGAAGGATGGATAGGATGTCTTTTGATTGAGAGGATGAGAGATGGGACAGGTAATTAGATGAGTTACATAATATGGATGAATTATTTGTCCCTTCTGCATGAGTGGTGGTGGTTTCTAACGAAATAGAACATACAGGTCTCTCTGGTGAGCCAGGTGCAAGGCCAGCTCTAGTTTTATATAATTTCAGTAAGTTAATGTGTATTTTCTGGGTACTTTTCCGGCGGTTAGGAGTGTCTATAATGTAATTTTGTTCACTGATCTTCTCATTGACTGTATAGGGACCATGGTATTTAGTTTGCAGGGGTGATCCTGGGACTGGAATAAAGGCAAGGACTTTATCACCTGGTTTGAACTCTCTAACTTTAGCTCTAGTGTCAAAGTGTTTCTTCATGTCTCCTTGAGTTTGTTTGAGGTTGTCACGGGCAAAGGAGCGAACTTTGGTTAGTGTGTCTTTAAGTTTAACTAAATACTGGGTGACAGTGACAAGTTTGCTTGAGGTGTTATTAAGCAATTGGTCCTTGATGACTTTAAGGGGACCTCTTACCTTATGGCCATACAGTAACTCAAAGGGGGAGACTCCAAGGGACTCGTTAGGGGTCTCTCTTATGGCAAACAGGACGTAAGGTAGAGCCTCGTCCCAGTCCTGGTCCTGATCGTGACAAAATTTACGAAGAAGAGCCTTCAGTGTTTGGTGACATCTTTCTAAAGCTCCCTGTGACTGTGGATGGTACGCCGTAGATAAAGTTTGTGTGATGCCAAGCTCGGTGAGAACTGCCGTGAAGAGATCGCTCGTGAAATTAGTGCCACGGTCACTCTGAATCTCCCTGGGGATGCCAAAAGTGGTAAACAAGTGTGTAAGTTTGGATACAACAGTTTTGGCAGAGATGTTTTGATAGGGAAACCTTCTGGGTAACGGGTAGGGCACATGACAGTGAGGATGTATTGGTTACCTTTCTTTGTTTTGGGTAATGGGCCCACGATGTCAATGATGATTTTGAGAATGGTTCTTCAGGCACCTGGATGGGCTGAAGAGGATAAGGGATATTCTGGTTGGGTTACCCCATTACCTGTCAAGTGTGGCAAGAATTAACTAATTAGGCAACTTACTTACTAAGACCGGGCCAATAAAAATCATTAAGTAGCTTCACAAGTTTTCCTGATCCCATGATGGCCGGCTAGGTTCCCATGAGCGATCTCCATCACTGGCTCTCTTAAGGTGACGGGTAGGACTACTTGATGGAGCTCAGCCCAAGTGGCATCATCTAAAAGTTGAGGTGGCTTATACAATCTCATAAGAATTTTATCCTGGTAATAGAAAGAAGGTGAGGAAGTGATCTGGTCTTTAGGTATAGCTTGGGTATGAAATCGAGACAGGGTGGTATCGTCTTTTTGAGCCTCAGCAAGTAAGTGGTCAGTGAATACCTTACCAACCCCAACGTGAGGCGTAGGATGGAGGGTGGTTGGTAAGGGCTGAGGTGGCTCTGGAGCAGCGGCAACAGACTGTGCTCGAGTGACTGCACATTCATGAATAATGTTTTGCTGATCCTTTTCCATGTCAGCTGTATGGTTGTAATGCAATGTGGATACATTAGTTATGATAGGTGGAACGACTAGTGCCCAAGCCAGATCATTAGCCAACAGGAAATTAGCATTAGGGATAGGTAGAGAATTATCCTCACTGACAGCAATGGTAACTGCTCCCACAACCAACGGACAGTTTAAGTGCACCCTAGCCAGAGGTATGGGAAAAGTTTGATGAAAATCTTTAAGGAGTACCTTCTCCCCCGTGTACTGCTGCTCAATCCCTGGAAGAGCGGATTTTAAAATGATAGATTGGGCAGAGGCAGTATCCCGCATAATCTGGAGAGGGTGCCCTTCAGAGTCCGTGTTGAGAGCCACAGTACCTTGAGACCTGAAGGGTTGAAAAGGGTCAGTGGGAGGAAGTACTGAAGGAGTGTTGAGAGAGGCGACTGGTTTAGAGAATGTAGAGGTCTCTGCTACTTTACACCTAGGATCAGGACAATTCTTTATGAGATGGCCCACCTTTTTACAAAAACTGCAAGAGAGAAAAGACTTGGCACTACCACTACTCTCTGCGGGTTTTACATCCTTGCTATAGCTTGCACCTGACTTACCCACAGGCTGAAGTTTCTTGTCTCCTGAGGGCATAGAGCGATGTATTAGTGAAAAGACATCCGCCAATTTGGCGGCTTTTAAGAGTTCAGTCTCATCCTTATCAGTGATGTGCAACATGATTGAGTATGGTATCTTCCTTTTGAATTCCTCTAGAGCTACAAGGTTTACCAGATCGTCATATGTGGTTACAGCTGCCGACTTAACCCCTTCTATCCGATCAGAGGTATATGGGCACCCCCCGTGATCCGGCTAAATCACGAAAAAATCGAGTGTTACAAAATTGAATGGAAACATTTTTATCATCAATATACTTATTATGCGCATATACTGGTAAAATATTTTGGCAATACTCAATTTAGTTTCGCCGCAACAGAGCCTTGAAGTTGGAGTGCGGCGTGATTTGGCAACCTCCGCTCCGTCCCGGGCGAAGGAGGGAGGGTGGGGGAAGCTGGGGCCTCCAGCGGAACGCAATAATGCGACTCCCGCTTCTCAGAGACGATGTTCTGCTGTTAGACTGTCTGTATATGTTGTGTGTATTTGTACATAAGAATTTTCAGTATGTGATGAATTTTACCACACAAAATGAAGTGCATGAAATCGTATAACACAGTCTATGCACATGTAGTTTACATTGCACAGTTACATATTTGCCTTTTTTGCATAAATAATGTTTCCTGTATTTACAAATACCGAACAGAATATATCATTTTATATAAAAAAAAAAAAGTATCCACTATTGTATACCTTAGCTTATGATACGTACATAACTTATTTTACAGTCATAGTACTCACAGTAACATAACTATTTTCCTTACACTATAACTATACTGTACATATTTACACAGACACTGTTTTTGGTGAGTTTTTCGTTTTCTCTATGGGTTTTTCTGTGTGTGCCACCGCAAAAAGCAGTCCCCGAGGCACAGCCCCACGTCACACTCAGGGCACAAACTCGTCACTCGGGTTCTCTTGTTTTTCAGTTTACAGACAACACACTGTACAAGGCAGTGTCTGTTTTCACCAGGCTTCTTTGGTGTCAGTGCCAAGTGATGTCTGGAGATGTAGGCTGCCCCTTGAAGCCTGTCTGGTCTCATCGTACTGCGACGACCCCGTGTCAGTGATGTGACAGTGCCATGTTCCTCAAGGAGCTGATATGACACGTTATACACAAAATCCCTGAACTTGATCTTAGGCTTCGTGGGGTCGTAGCGGGCCACCAACCAGGCGTTGTAAGCATTCAGCATTGTCAGGTCAACTAGGTGAAAAAAAAGTTTCTGGTACCATTTCGTCGACTTTCTGACACACTCGACGCCACTCAACATGCAGTCTGATTTATCAATGAGACGCATGTTTTCGATGTAATCGATGACGACGTCGGGCTTCTTGATGGGCTTGCCGGTTCTATAGTGTTTTTTGTCAGTTTCTTTGATTTTTCCTTCGTGGATGGTGGAAAGTAAGTGAACATCCCTCCTGTCAGTCCATTTTATGGCCAGGATCTTCTCAGTCTGACGGCGGGTTATGGTTCTAGGTTTCTTTGCCCTCTTCTGTCGACGTTTGATGTGGGCCGTGATTTTGCTATCGTCTTCAGTATCAGGAGTCTCACTACTGCTGGGGTGTGGAAGGAGAACTTGGTCATCCCTATGAAACTTGGGCATGTACTTTCTCTTGGCCTTGACTGTGCCACACATGCCTGTCTTCTGTTCATGCAGGTACTCACAAAGGTATGGGCTGGTATACCAGTTATCGGTAAAGAGTACATGCCCACTGCCGGTGTAGGGTTCCATTATTTTCTTTACTATCTGTCCAGATAAGCCCAGAGGATCGCCAGGACGTAACTTCGGAATGTCGGTGTCGGTGCCAGAGTACACAATGAAGTCTAGAATGAAGCCTGTCTCGCAATCACAGAGTACGAATAGCTTTACTCCGAAACGGTGGCGCTTTGATGGAATATACTGCTTGAAAGCTACCCTTCCTTTGAACAGCATCAGGCTTTCATCAATCACTACTTTCCTAAAAGGGTAAAAGTATTTCCTGTAGTTCTTGAGGATCATGGACATAATGGGTCGAATCTTCCACAGGCGATCTTCCTTGTTGGGCTGGTCGTTGTTTGCGAAATGAAGGAATGACATCAACATTAGGTAGCGGTCCCTAGACATGAACTTGGGGAATAGGGGTGTTGATATCATTGGATCACGCTTCCAGTAATCTCGAAGGGCATGCTTCTTGATTAGGGGCATCACCAGAGCTAGGGCCATGAACACAAGTAGCTCCTCAGGAGTAGTATCAACCCAGGAGGTAAAACGACTGCGGGGGCTAATGACCTCCGTCTTGTGTTTCACCCAGGCATAGTACTTGTTTGTTTCGTTGACGATGACCCCCAAGATGTCGTCGTCGAAAAAGGCCCTGAAGAAGTCCTTCTCAGTCGCTTCATTGTCGCAGGGCCAGGCAGAACGCAGACCCGAGTTACTAGGGTCAAAGTCATGCAATTGTGGTATGAAATTGTCCCCCGGTGTCCATTGAAATTCCTGAACCAAAGTATGGCTGGGTTCAGGCTGTGTGTCTTGCTGTTGATGTTCTTCCGCGTCTTCCTTCTCCTCCTCCTCCTGGTCACTCGTGAAATAGACAGAGATGCCGTCAGCATCGTCACTTGATTCCCCAACCTCCCCACTATCGCTGTCAATCACCCAACCCTGTCGCTTAGCCTCCAAATCTTCGTCGCTGTCAGAAAAATCGTCTTGTGTGGCGAGTATGGCGACAAATTTGGAGGGAGTGAGGCTGGTGGTAGAACCTACGTTGGACTGGCAGGGTGGCGTGGGATTAGTGGTCGGGCACTGGGTGGACAGGGTGTTCTGTACTGGGACAGACTTCACCTTCCCTTGGACTCTAATACCACCTTTTCTACCATAAAACGTCCCTATAGAAGTGCCACTAGTACAAGGCTGAGTAGTAGTAGTACTGGTAGTAGCAGTAGTAGTAGTAGTAGTAGAGGAAATAGTTTGGAGAGAGACAGTTGTGGTGATAGGCAGTGTGCTAGGCTGTGAGTAGATAATGCACGCGCTGTCCTCCTCTCTCTCCCGTGTGGTCGACCTCGCACAGTCGACCTGCCTGCTCGACCTACAGAGGGTGGTCTTGGCACCCCTTGAAGCTGCTGGGGCACCAGTAGAGGCCATAAATGTCAATGCAGAGGTGGATAATAGTGTAGGCTGGGTGGTGGTGGTAGGAGTCACTATAACTGGGCTCAACCCACTTCCTCGCCCTCTCATTGCCCTACGAGGCCCCAGAGGATGAGATCGCCTTTCATCCTCACTGTCACTAGAATATACTAGCTTTCTTTTCGCTGGAGGAACCATTTTCACTAAGAAAATGATCAAAAAACAGCAAATATGGTGCGCATCTGGGAATCATGACTGTACTCCACAAGCGACCTTGGCAAACTGAGCGTGGTGGGTGTAATTGAAATTTTTCCCACCAGAGGCGTAGTGGGAGGGTAGGAGTACCAGTGTAAGCATTTTGACAGCGTTACCAATTAAAGCGCATTTGTGGTGCACTGCTAAAGATCCTGTCACCCGGGTGGCGTATCGGACTTGTGTACCAATTCCACCCGGGTGGCGTATCGGATTTTACGGGTTAAGCCAGTGTCTCAAAGCTCGGAGTTTCTCTGATGCAAACTCCAAGTATGTTTGACCAGATGTCTTGTTCATGTTGCGGAAGGTTTGTCGATATCTCTCTGTGGTGACTGCACAAGCTGCTAAAATAGCGCTTTTTACTACCTCGTAATCTGAGTTGTCTTCGATATTGTCTAGGACTGCCAAGGCCTTACCGTTGAGTTTGGGCTTGACTAGCCATGTCCAGTCCTCCTTAGGTAGATCGAAGTGAATGGCAGAGGATTCGAATTCCCGAAAGAATGCTTCTGGATCGTAATCCGAGAATTGAGGCATAAGAGGAAGAAATTTGGTTATCTGCAACCTATTAGGGGTTCGAGTCCCCCCGTCTGAGGACTGCAGCTGAAGCACACGGAGTTGATGTTCACGTTCACGTGCTTTACTTTCTTCATCTCGTACGCGTTCAAGTGCTTTCTCTTCCCTTTCACGTGTTTTACTTTCTTCATTTCGTTCGTGTTCAAGTGCTCTTGCTTCTTTTTCATATTCTAGCTTCATCTGGAGTGCCTGCATTTTCACCCTCTCTATCTCTAGGGCGATTGCGAGGTTTGCAGAACCCAAAGAGGTAGGACTTTCCATGAGGTGGTCAGCCTCCTCCTCAGGGTCACCCAGATGAGCTAGAATTAGGGACATCAACTCTGGTTTTCTTGTTTGACTAGTGAAGGGAATATTATAGTTTGTAGCAATATATTTAAGTTGTTCCACAGTTACAGTTGCTGTTTAAGTTCCTCCACAGAGGGATTACCGACAAACTCTTCTACGTTGAACACCATTTTGATTGATGTACAAGTCGATTTAACGGTTGTACGAAAGTTGTTAGTAACCACTAATGGTTAAAAGTGATGCTTGGAATGTGACACAGTAATCTCCTGAACTATTAACTAGTTCACAATCCTGGCATGAGATTAATTGATAGGGGAGCGACCCCTGAAGAGATAACACTTCGACGAAGATAACGAGCCAGTGGAGAATGACCAGAGAATGCAATACCCACATCTGCAAACAGGATCTGGCATTAAGTACTCGTTTGAGTTTGAGCTGGTCAAGTTATGAGTCGAGTGAAGTATTGAATTGATTCGGAACGTCAGTGGTTCCTAAAGAAAATGAGTCTCGTAGGCTATGGGGAGAAAGTGTCTCACAGGAAAGATTCGAACAGAGCAAAACGTAATTAAGAGTATGAGGAACTGATAAAGTCTCCACGCTAGGCCTTTGCGTGGTTAGTTATTAAAGGCACAGTCAATCCCTACACTCAATCACGTTGCACTCAATCACGTTGCACATGAAACAGCACCAACAAACACAGTGACACAGTGATTACAAAAGTAATAGGAGTGATACTAGGGGTGAACGAACATACATGAAACAATAAATGATTAGCGAAGATGAAGTGGTGGAAAATAACAATGAATTAGTTATAATAATCCACTACATATTATCCCGGACAGGCCCCCAATAATGTTACGAGCGACACAGTAGTTTTGTCTAGGGTGATAATTTAAGAAACTGGTTACCCGAACATTAAATGAGGTGATGAAAATACGAAGATAGTCCTTAACATAAATTTAATGTACAAGTAAGAAACAACAATATTAACAACACCTGTAGCAAGTGAGAGTAATTACGTTACTTGCTCTTAAGACCTTATGGTCGTTTAAACCAAGTAAATGGTGTGAAGGTCATTAAGCATAACAAAATAATATACCAAAACGAAGATTAAACCAAAGACAAAATGACACACAGATAACAATGAGAAAAAGAAAACACAAGAAACCCACACAATGACACACAATAATAATAGATAATAATAACCACCACCAATGAATAAATGGATGATAATCACTGATGAATGGAAAGATAAGATGGACACAAATGATGAAATATGAGAAAAAAAATAGTATTGTTCACCTATTGGTCACTGGTCACTTTGTAAGTGGTTACTGACTCACTGACTCGGCTGATGACGTGAGAGTTGTTGTTGCTGCTAGCCGAACCCTCAGGAGATGAGTACACTTTGGCCTTTGAGATGAGACTAACTCTCACACTTTGTGGAGGTTTCGACAATGCCTCTGAAATAGCCCAAGGCTATCTGATAAGCCTAAAGCCTTAGCCGAAGCTAGCTCAGGGAGCAACAGGTACAATAATTGATAATTCAGTGGTAGCAACAGAGATAGTCTGGTTGCAGTAATACTGCTTCTTAGCTATTAGATTATGATTGCGTGGTTGAATGCCAGAGAGTGCACAACGTAAGTCCCCTTCATCGTTTAGCTTGTTTCTGTATTTGGTCTTGACAGCAACAAGCGTGGAAAATGCAGCTTAACATAAATCCGACCTTAACAAAGATACGTAGATTCGAACATAGTTAGAATCCGAAGAGCTTGAGGTGAGCTCAGAGAGTAAACGTGAAGGTACTTGACCCAGAACGTCTGAAGCTCCAGTTCTTTGAGGTCTCCCTCAACTGTAGAGTTGAACTTTAACTCGAGAAACCCCTCTTGCACTTCATCCGAAACATGAGCTACTTCACATTGAAATGAGTTCCTGATGAATTTCCAGGCTTCACACTTTTCATCTATATCTGGGAAGTATCTGATGAATCCTGTCAGTTAGATGAGTGATTATTTGTTTAATTAACTCTGAATCAAGGCTGCCGTGATTGAGAGCAGAATCCAAGTTACTAAAACTGGCTGTATTTCCCTGCTTAATTCGACACTTCCAGAGGTCGAGTTTGACCATGGAGGTTTGAATGATGTCGTGGTGCATGATGATGTTGATGTTTTTCCTTTGTAGTTTAGGATTGAGAGCATTCAACGCTTCGAAGATGTCCACCAAGTAAGCCAGAGATAGCTGAAAGCCTTCAGACTGGACCTCGTCATGGAGATCTACCTTCTGCTGCGAATCTAGAAATATTGCTACTTCAACAAAAGACTTCAGAATAGACTATAGAACACTGAAGCTAATTGGAGAAATTCCTAGTTTTTCCCTAGGGCTCGCGCCCCCCCACCTATCTACTCGACACAATCTTCCAAACAACTATCCACTATTCTTTGACAATACTAGGCTATCACCTTCCTCAACACTAAACATCCTCGGTCTATCCTTAACTCAAAATCTCAACTGGAAACTTCATATCTCATCTCTTACTAAATTAGCTTCCTCGAGGCTGGGCGTTCCACCAGCTCTTCTCCCCCGCACAGTTGCTATCCATTTACAGGGGCCTTGTCCACCCTCGTATTGAGTACGCATCTCATGTGTGGGGGGGGGTCCACTCACACAGCTCTCCTTGACAGAGTGGAGTCAAAGGCTCTTCGTCTCATCAGCTCTCCTCCTCATACTGATAGTCTTTTACCTCTCAAATTCCGCCGCCATGTTGCCTCTCTTTCT
>NC_066540.1:5506615-5544115 GCF_024679095.1 Eriocheir sinensis | reverse complement strand
ATGTCCTCATACACCCCTCTTACAAGAATTCAAGTTGTAAGTAGAAAAAAATACAAATGAAGGTCGATTCAGAGGTTACTAAACAAAGGGGTAAAACAATGAAGATGCTGGTTGGATAGAATAGGGATGAGCAAGAACAGAAAGGCGTGGTCAGCGAGGCCGCGGGAGGGGTGAAGGCATGCAGTTATCAAGTTCTGAAGAGCAGTCAGCATGGAAATATCGATTGAAGATAAAGAGACAACATTGCGTAGGAATTAAGACGATCAACAACAGGAGGGGGGCAGGGTTGCTGAAACGAAGAGTCTTTAACTCTAAACTGTCAAAAAAGGGCTGTGTGCGTGGAGCCCAACTCACGTGAGATCCATACTCCATTCTAGGGCGGACAAGGCCCTTGTTATATGGATAGCATATGGGAAAGGGGAAAATGGTGGTGACTATCAAAAACGCCCAACCTTGAGGAAGTTCACACTTAAGATTTTGAGTTAAAGATAGACCGAGAATGTTTAAGGTAGAAGGGGACAGGTGAATGTTGTCAAAGGATAAGGAATAGATGTTTTGAAGATTTTGTCGTATTGAAAGGTGAAGAAATTAAGTGTTGAGGCATTGAGATACGAGTATGATTAAACCAGGGCTTAATACCATGAGAAGAGTACGTACACAAAAAATGTGCCTCCTTTTCCAAGGCATTCAACTCAGTAATGCGCTGGGCACTCACTGGTAACCCTAGATTACTATCGTTGTCCGGAATCCCGGCATGGTGGGTTAATTTGCGTCACAGAAGGAAATCTGTTAGACGTAGGGTGCTGTACGGCCATGATATTTTAGTTAGCATTCTGCCCTTGGTGCGTGAGGTACGTTTGTGTTTTTTCCGTGCTTAATTCCTGAACTATTCCCAATTGTCCGGAATTCCGGACAACGATAGTAATTATGACATATCAAGTGTTATAAATATTTTTTTCTTTAACATGACCTTCCAATTGTATAATGTGTTTACTTTTGTTCCAGATTTTATTAGGAGTCAGATACAAGTACTGTGGCCCAATATGGCGGCATCTGATAACCCATTTGACCTTGACACGAGCAGTGACCTCCGTGTTGTTATGGATTTATTAGAGAGTGATGTTGGTGAGCTATATGAGGAAAGTGATGTGCAAAGGGACGAGAGTAATGACAGGTTGGAAGGGTCAGGTGTAGGGATTGTGGTGTTTATAATAGTGCAGTGGTGGGCACCGATCACTTTTTTGCTGTTCCGATCCCCGATCATCCGATCAGTTTGGACAGCTGATCCGATTTCGATCATCCGATCATTTTTTAAGTACTGCTGTTCCGATCACCATTCCAATCATCCGATCATTAAAACTTATAATATTTACTATTATTTTTTAAAAATAATAATTACAAGAAACACCTATTTTAGACGGTTTTTAAGTAATAATTTCAATTAAGTAATAACTTAATTATTTGCTTATAAATATCTTTATTTTTCCTCTTTCTTTTGGTATATAAGACATGGTAAAGAAAAACTGTTATCTTAACTTATTACTTTAGACATTTATTTAAGTCTACCCTTTTTATTCAATTTCTGAAAGTATGAAAAAGGAATTTGTTCGCTATTTTAACTTTTGTTTGAAGTTGATTTAGATTCTTGACAAACATTTATCAACTTTTTAATATTATATCATCGATATCTAGGAAATATTTTTTTTACTATTCTATAAAAAAACGAGCGATAGTGATCATTAATCTCCTATCCTTCCTGATTAAATAGCTTTCTGAATAAAAGATATTGGTCCATAAATAAATTAGTTACAAGAAGAACATAAGCAATAAGGTTTTGATTTTAAGTGAGCCGGTGTTGTGTCATCTGCCATCCTCGTATCCTAAGACATCCCATCCTGATTTGCGCATGCGCGGAACCCGATCTTTACAAATACAGTGTTGATATCGTAGTTTGTCCAGGGAAGATGGCGACACGACAGCTTGGCAGCTTTTATGGGAAAATGGCCAATTTCAAGAATGACATAGACCCCATAATTCAGATAGCCTACCATTAAATGGAGAGAATCCGAGAAACATGACCATCAATCAAAAGAGAGTGTAGGTCATCTCATTTATCACATATATTGACATACAAGGGGTGCAGGTTATCTCATTTATCACATATATTGACATACAAGAGGTGCAGGTTATCTCATTTATCACATATACTGACATACAAGGGGTGTAGGTTATCTCATTTATCACATTTACCGACATACAAGGTTTCAGGTTACCTTATTTATCACATTTACCGACATACAAGGGGTTTAGGTTATCTCATTTTTCACATTTACTGACATACAAGGGTAGGCGGTGGCTGAGTGATTAGCGTGCGGGGCCAGCATTCATCACGCCATGGACAACGTCGATTCGAATCCCCACGCTACCACCTGGGATTTTTTAGTCACCGCCAAGTGGCTTAAGACTACCCACAGGCTGTCCAGAAGACCACCTATCATCCCCGATTCTAGAAGAAACCGTACAAGCGAATCAAAAATGAGTTCCAGGGGGCAGCATGAGCCAAGCATAACTAGCGCCACTATAAAAATTGCCTGCGCCATGACGGGCTTGGGCCGACCACCAGGCCCCTGAAGAAAGCCTACCGGCGCTATAGGCTGAGATGTAAACAAAAAAAAGTTACCTTATTTATAACATTTACCGACATACAAGGGGTGTAGGGTACCTCATTTATCACATTTACCGACATTCAATAGCTGTAGGGTACCTCATTAATCACATTTACCAAGATACAAGGGTTGCAGGTTATCTCATTTATCACATTTACCGATATAATTGGTGTATAGGTTACCTCATTGATCACATTTACCGACATACAAGGGGTGCAGGTTACCTCATTGATCACATTTACCGACATACAAGGGGTGCAGGTTATCTCATTTATCACATTTACCGATATATAAGGGGTGCAGGTTACCTCATTGATCACATTTACCGACATACAAGGGGTGCAGGTTATCTCATTTATCACATTTACCGATATATAAGGGGTGCAGGTTACCTCATTGATCACATTTACCGACATACAAGGGGTGCAGGTTATCTCATTTATCACATTTACCGATATATAAGGGGTGCAGGTTACCTCATTGATCACATTTACCGAGATACAAGGGGTGCAGGTTATCTCATTTATCACATTTACCGATATATAAGGGGTGCAGGTTACCTCAATGATCACATTTACCGACATACAAGAGGTTCAGGTTATCTCATTTTTCACATTTACAAGGGGTGTAGGTTATCTCATTTCTCACATTTACCAACATACAAGGGGTGCAGGTTATCTCATTTATCACATTTACCGAGATATAAGGGGTGCAGGTTATCTTATTTATCACATTTACCGACATACAAGGGGTTCAGGTTATCTCATTTATCACATTTACCGACATACAAGGGGTGCAGGTTATCTCATTCATCACATTTACCGACATACAAGGGGTACAGGTTATCTGATTTCTCACATTTACCGACATACAAGGGGGTGTAGGTTATCTCATTTATCACATTTACCGACATACAAAGGTGTAGGTTATCTCATTTCTCACATTTACCGACATACAAGGGGTGTAGGTTATCTAATTTATCACATTTACCGACATACAAGGGGTGCAGGTTTTTCATTTATCACATTTACCGACATACAAGGGGTGCAGGTTATCTCTTTTATCACATTTACCGACATACAAGGGGTGTAGGTTATCTCTGTTATCACATTTACCGACATACAAGGCGTTCAGGTTATCTCATTTATCACATTTACCAACATACAAGGGGTGTAGGTTATCTCATTTATCACATTTACCGACATACAAGGGGTGCAGGTTATCTCTTTTATCACATTTACCGACATACAAGAGGTGTAGGTTATCTCCTTTATCACACTTACCGACATACAAGGGGTGCGGGTTATCTCTTTTATCACATTTACCGACATACAAAGGGTGTAGGTTTCTCATTTATCACATTTACCGACATACAAGGGGTGCAGTTTATCTCATTTATCACATATACCGACATACAAGGAGTGCTGGTTATCTCATTTATCACATTTACCGACATAGAAGGGGAGCAGGTTATCTCATTTATCACATTTACCGACATACCTCATTTACCTCATTTACTGACATACAAAGGGTGCAGGAAGAAACTTTCATATTTCAAGCAATTTTCAAATTCAAAACATACGTCAACATTTACTTTTAAAAAGATAAAAAATAAAAAATAAACTCAGGTGGGACATATCGCGATAGGCAGTCGACAAAGACACGGTACCGTGTCGCAATTCATCCACCCTTTGTTTGTAAACAAATCCCGCGCATGCGCAGATTGGATGGGATGTCTTAGGATACGTGGATGGCAGATGACACCACACCGGGTAGGACACGTAGCAATGGGTTTAAGTTGGATAAGTTCAGGTTCAACAAAGACATAGGCAAGAATTGGTTTACCAACAGTGGTGGATGAGTGGAACAGACGTAGAAGTCATGTGGTGAGCGCCAACACGATAGATACATTCAAGAAGAGGTTAGATAAGTTCTTGGATGGGAGGGGTATGGGGCGTTAGTTTGGTGCCGTGGTCTGGGCGGCATGTTGCGCTGTCTCGCGAGACCTCCTTCCTCCTCCTCCTCTTGTTGCGGGGGGAGCCCGACGGGTGGGTGGGGGGGGGTCGAGGGAAGGCAAAGCCCTCCCCCCGGTTAAGAAGGTGGGGGGGTCGAGGCGGGGCGAAGCCCCCCCTTTTAGCTTAGGTCTTGTTGGTTTCCCGAAAAGGAACTGACGCTGCCGCCATTAGAGGGTGGTAACACTGCAGCAGAAAATGCATAACTGACAACTGGGGCAGGCCACTCGGTTACTGGAGTGAGCGGAAGCCCACTACTGCAGCCCACACCACACTGTCATGGCGTCGTGTAACAAGTCCCGCCAAGCAAATAAAGCGACTTTGCGCCTGCGCGTCTCGTTCACGATACCTTACCAGGATTAAATAAATTAACGATCAATAATTATCGCTTAATTTTATAAATAAAGACGCTTATTGATATAACTATTTAGCAACGTGTATAAATATTGTTGTGCCGGACGTGTTACTTGGGTTCCGTGTCGCCGTCAGAAGGCTCCGTGGGAGGGAGATATGTAAACACTTTGCACAGTTTCTGTAGTTTAATATTCTTCCTTAGTAGTACACTTCACTTTGACTCTTCACTTACCACTAGCTTACTATGACTGGGACTGCACTCCTCTCGCCCTCTTCTCCTATATTTATCCAGAACATTACAGTCTAGAATGTTACAGTATATTTTAGATCATACAAGAACATGTAGCAAAAGTATGTGCGGGTTGGCAACACTTCCCGCCTGGCGCCTGGCCGCGCCCCGCGGGGCGCGGACGAGGCTATGATCCCCGCCCCCTTGCTCGCTCTTCCCGGAGCCTTCTGGAGCCCCATGGACGCCGGGGGAAGCTTCCAGCACAACAATATAATTGTAAGAAGTCCACAGTCACTTGTTGCCATGACAACGTTGACCACTTTCTTTTCTGTGATCGATGATCGGAAGTTAGTTTGTGAAGTTCCGATCTCCACAGTCCTATTACCTTTTACAAAGATCACCCAATCTTTGCATTCCGATCGCCATTTGCTGTTCCGATCAGATCGGAAGATCGGACGATTGGACTGATGATCGGAAGTGCCCAGCTCTGTCAGTGGTGGGCACCGATCACTTTTTTGCTGTTCCGGTCCCCGATCATCCGATCAGTTTAGGCAACTGATCCGATTCCGATCATCCGATCATTTTTTAAGTTCTGTTGTTTCGATAACCATTCCGATCATCAGATCATTAAAACTTATAATAATTACTATTATTTTTTTAAAAGAGCAATTACAAGAAACACCTATTTCAGGCGTTCTTTAAGTAATAATTTCAAATAAGTACTAACTTCATTATTTGCTTATAAATATCTTTATTTTTCCTCTTTCTTTTGGTATATAGGACATGGTAAAGAAAAAATGTTATCATAACTTCTTATTTTAGACATTTATTTAAGTCTACTTTTTTTATTCAATTTCTGAAAGTATGAAAAAGGAATTATGTTCGCTATTTTAACTTTTATTTGAAGTTGATTTAGATTTTTGACAAAAAAACTTTTTAATATTTCATCATCAATATCTAGGAAATATTTTTTACTATTCTATAAAAAAACGAGCGATAGTGATCATTAATCTCCTATCCTTCCTGATGAAATAGCTTTCTGAATAAAAGATATTGGTCCATAAATAAATTAGTTACAAGAATAACATAAGCAATAAGGTTTTGATTTTAAGTGAGCCGGTGTTGTGTCATCTGCCATCCACGTATCCTAAGACATCCCATCCTAATCTGCGCATGCGCGGAGCCCGATGTTTACAAACACAGTGTTGATATCGTACTTTGTCGAGGCAAGATGGCGGCAAGACAGCATGGCAGCTTTTATGGGAAAATGGCCAAATTCAAGAATGACATGGACTCCATAATTCAGATAGCCTACCATTAAATGGAGAGAATCTGAGAAACATGACCATTAATCAGAAGAGAGTGTAGATTATCTGATTTATCACATTTACCGACATACAAGGGGTGTAGGTTATCTCATTTATCACATATACTGACATACAAGGGGTGTAGATTATCTCATTTCTTACATTTACCGACATTCAAGGGGTTCAGGTTATCTCATTTATCACATTTACCGATATACAAGGGGTGTAGGTTATCTGATTTCTCACATTTACCGACATTCAAGGAGTTCAGATTATCTCATTTATCACATTTACCGACATACAAGGAGTGTAAGTTATCTGAGTTATCACATATACCGACATAGAAGGGGTGCAGTTTATCTCATTTATCACATTTAACGACATACAAGGGGTGTAGGTTATCTCGTTTATCACATATACCGACATGCAAGGGGTGCAGGTTATCTCATTTATCACTTTTACCGACATACAAGGGGTGTAGGTTATCTCATTTCTCGCATTTACCGTCATACAAGGGGTTCAGGTTATCTCATTTATCACATTTACCGACATACACGGGGTGTAAGTTATCTCATTTATCACATATACCGACATAGAAGGGGTGCAGGTTATCTCATTTATCACATTTACCGACATACAAGGGGTGTAGATTATCTCATTTATCACATATACCGATATACAAGGGGTGTAGGTTATCTCATTTATCACATTTACCGACATACAAGGGGTGCAGGTTATCTCATTTATCACATTTACCGACATACAAGGGGTGCAGGTTATCTCATTTATTACATTTACCGACATACAAGGGGTGCAGGTTATCTCATTTATCACATTTACCGACATACAAGGGGTGCAGGTTATCTCATTTATCACATTTACCGACGTACAAGGGGTGTAGGTTATCTCATTTCTCACATTTACCGACATACAAGGGGTGCAGGTTATCTCATTTATCACATATACCGACGTACAAGGGGTGTAGGTTATCTCATTTATCACATATACCGACATACAAGGGGTGCAGGTAATCTCATTTATCACATTTACAGAGATACAAGGGGAGCAGGTTATCTCATTTATCACATTTACCGACATACCTCATTTACCTCATTTACTGAAATACAAAGGGTGCAGGAAGAAACTTTCATATTTCAACCAATTTTCAAATTCAAAACATACGTCAACATTTACTTTTAAAAAGATAAAAAATAAACTTAGGTGGGACATATCGCGATAGGCAGTCGACAAAGACACGGTACCGTGTCGCAATTCATCCACCCTTTGTTTGTAAACCAATCCCGCGCATGCCCAGATTAGATGGGATGTCTTAGGATACGCGGATGGCAGATGACACCACACCGGGTAGGACACGTAGCAGTGGGTTTAAGTTGGATAAGTTCAGGTTCAACAAAGACATAAGCAAGAATTGGTTTACCAACAGTGGTGGATGAGTGGAACAGACGTAGAAGTCATGTGGTGAGCGCCAACACGATAGATACATTCAAGAAGAAGTTAGATAAGTTCTTGGATGGGAGGGGTATGGGGCATTAGTTTGGTGCCGTGGTCTGGGCGGCATGTTGCGCTGTCTCGCGAAACCTCCTTCCTCCTCCTCCTCCTGTTGTGGGGGAAGCTTGACGGGTGGGTGGGTGGGGGGGTCGAGGGAAGGCAAAGCCCTTCCCCCGGTTAAGAAGGTTGGGGGGGTCGAGGCGGGGTGAAGCCCCCCCTTTTAGCTTAGGTCTTGTTGCTTTCCCGAAAAGGAACTGACGCTGCCGCCATTAGAGGGTGGTAACATTGCAGCAGAAAATGCATAACGGACAACTGGGGCAGGCCACTCGGTTTCTGGAGTGAGCGAAAGCCCACTACTGCAGCCCACACCACACTGTCATGGCGTCGTGTAACAAGTTCCGACAATCAAATGAAGCGACTTTGCGCCTGCGCGTCTCGTTCACGATATCTTACCAGGATTAAATAAATGAACGATCAATAATTATCGCTCAGTTTTATAAATAAAGACGCTTATTGAAGTAACTATTTAGCAACGTGTATAAAAATAATTGTAAGAAGTCCGCAGTCACTTGTTGCCATGACAACGTTGACCACTTTCTTTTCTGTGATCGGTGATCGGAAGTTAGTTTGTGAAGCTCCGATCTTCACAGTCCGATTACCTTTTACGAAGATGATCCAATCTTTGCATTCCGATCGCCAATTGCTGTTCCGATCAGATCGGAAGATCGGACGATCGGACTGATGATTAGAAGTGCCCAGCTCTGATATATATATATATATATATATATATATATATATATATATATATATATATATATATATATATATATATATATATATATATATATATTTAGGGGAGGCGGTGGCTGAGAGGTTAGCGTGATGGTGCCGCGTCCAGGACGACGTGGGTTCGCGCCCCGCCCGGTGACACAAGCTGGGATTTTCCAGTCACCGCCGAGTGGCCTAAGGCCCCGTTCACACTGTGCCGACTCTGGGGAAGGACAACCCAGCGACTTCTGCATTTGACAAGTCAGCTCCCACACTCCAAGAATTTTTGGTGTCTTGGTGTCGGCTACCATGATTGCCGACTCTCTGGGACATCCGGCCAACTAGTTGGCAGAATGTCTGCGACATGCTGCCAACTAGTCTTAAGACGAGTCTCAACGATCAATTTTTGAAATGGCGCCATGCCTACGACAACCACGACTCTGCCGACCGATTGGCCGACAGCCGCAGACGGTCTTGACGACAGTCTTTCAGATTGTCTGTTAACTGGTTGGCCGGCTAACTGGCCGACAGTTGCCAAGGAGATGGCCGACGGTCTTCCTGACGGTCTTCGTGACTGTCTTGGCCGCTGTCTTGGCGTCAGCCTAGCAATTCCTTAAAATACGGAATCGCTCAGTATTCGAGTATGTAATGTATCATTCCGTTTTGAACCAATACGGAACGGCATTTGTTCCGTACGGTATTTTGTTATTTAATGGTCAAGGAGATAAAATTCAGTATCTTAAAATTGTAGTGAGCGCATTTTTCGGTTAATCACAAAACCAGCCCGTAAAATTTGTCAAAGATTCGTCCTAAAATACGTGTAAAATACGCGACGTAACGTCCCTCCCCCCCTCCCTCTTGCCAAGGTTAAGGGAGGCAGAGCGGGTTAGACTGCTTTAATCCATCTGCGCAGACCTGTGACGTGGACTGAAACCCAGGTAAGGGCAAGGATGAGAGACATACTAAGGATAGTTCAGTGAAACGTCATCAACTCAGCCATGACGTCACGTGTTCTATGACGTCACGGCGGTGACGCTCGCTGGAGACCCTCGACAGCAAGAATCTCATTCGAATCTTGGTTTTATTCAAGGATTTACACATCATATATGAAGTGTGGTGTTCTCTAAAACAGATATTAGTTGTACAGGTAGTTTTAATATGATATGGTATTAATATTAGACAAGAATTACATGGATCTTGGGCAAAACACTGAGAGAAGGCGGGTGATAGTGATGGACCGATCAACACATTTTACATATTTTTAAACTGGTTAACAACTGCTAAAGCTATACCTAGCTTCTGCTTGGATCTTTTCAGGTATTTTCCTTCACAAAGCCTGGGATATATTGTAACAACCCAGCACGGCACGTACAAAAAAAGGAGCACACCGAGTGTGACTCCAGCCAAGTTCCACAGCCTAGCTCCATTTTTCCTCTTATTTCTCCATTATGAGAGATTATTAAGGATTTGATGTACACATATGTTAATGCACATGCCTTATTTATACATTATAACCTAGAATTACCCATGTAAATAGTTATAACAAAAATATGTAAAAAATAATGTACTTACTAGCTCAATGTTTCCTACCTGGTCCCCTTATTTCTCCACTAAGAGGGATTATTAAGGTTTCTATTGTACTTATTCATTAACATATCACTCTTATACATTCATCCCTAGGACGCATTATAGCCTATGCATTTCATGTCTCGCCCATCCATTGCCTCACATCTAACATTTCTCCATATGTCTACCTAACTTTTCTTTTCACGTCATTACTTTTTTCCTGTATCTTTTTTGGTTCAGGTTTTAGTTCCAAATAACTATCATTAGGACTTGGTGTTAGTTCTCATTGATGATTACAATAACAAATTAAGCACAGAGAAAACCGTGACAATAAGACACAACTCCTCTCAGAATGGTTTATTATTTTTGTTGATTCCTCGTTATTTACTCTTGTTTTCACCTATTTAAAACAATACAAACCTTCCTTAATCTTTTACATGCCTTCTACATAGTTAAATACCCTCCTAAATAACGTAAAACAATAAGAAAAAAACTGCACTGGAGCGATGTAGATCATATTACTTACCCGGATCATTTTCCTGTTTTGGGAGAAAAAGGGAAGGTACAGCATCGGCCTTTAGTGATCTTGTTGCCTGTGGAGACTTGTTGATCAACTTCCTCTTGATAATGTAGTGCTGTGTGTAGTCTGTCGCCTTGAAATGACTTGAACAAAATTTGGCAGTATCTGGATTTAACTTATCTTTACGACTACACGCTTGAATCCACTGCCTAACTAAGGACTTTGTCTTCGGAAAACGATATAAACGAAGCTTTCCTAGTTTCTTACACCTGTTATTGTTATTACAGCCGTAAACAGCACACCTTGTCATTGTTCACAGCAAGAAACTTCAATCCAGTGGCACCGCGGCCACACGTGTGGGTCTCCAGTGACGTCTCTGTTTACATATGACGTCACGAGCGCGGTGCATTGTGGGAAAAACAAGTGCTTAGCGATTTATCCTAATATGTCTATCATCCTTGGGTAGGGGGAAGAGGGTAGGGAAGGCGGGGTCAAAATCTAAAAATAGATCTCGGGTAGGGTATACTAAAAGGAGAACGTGGACCGGAGGGGTAACTATGGAAAAATTGCCTTACCGCACATTCGCGCACAAACACATTATTCTCTCTCTCTCTCTCTCTCTCTCTCTCTCTCTCTCTCTCTCTCTCTCTCTCTCTCTCTCTGTTACACACAGTTATGGTATCCTGTCAACGTTGTTGGTAAACGTACAGTGCTTTACATTCTGCTCTTGGTCAGATCTGCATCCAAACACCGAACAATAAGCCTCCGGACCACGGAGTGACTCGGACTTCCTTGTTCTTAACGCTGGGAAGGTCACGGTCGGACTGGCCTGGGGCCGGTTTCATCAAAGGTCCCAAGTCCTTGGAAGTAGTCTCAAGGAGTCCCAAGCACGCTTGGGACTCTTTGAGCACACTTCCAAGGACTTGGGCCCAAACCTTTAATGAAACCGGCCCCTGGCCTCTCCCTTCTGACTCCGGCCACTGGGTCCCACTATACGTCATGCGCGGGGCGAGCTACTTTTCACTCGGAAGCGGACTAACCCTGTCCTCTCATAAGGATAGAATGCTTGATACAGTCACTCTAAAAAAATTCCTGACTTTAACAATCCTTTCGTGTTCACTACTGACGCGTCCTACTGCAGTACTGGTGAAATATTGCAACAACAGGATAATGATGATAAACTAAGACCTATATCTTTTTTTAGTGAGAAATTGAACACGGCAGAACAGCGGTACAGTGCAGTTGAACGAGAGGCTTTAACTGTAGTTTATGGGTTGCATGTAAACCGCCTATTAATACTGGGTTACCCTACTGAGATCCACACGGATCACAGACCTTTAGTCTGGTTGTTACAAGTAGCTAGTCCCAACGGCAAGATAGCTAGATGGCAGACTCTCATGAGTGAGTATGATCTCACAATCAATAATTTGCCTAGCAAGGAAAATATAGTAGCAGATTTTTTTTATCAAGGATGAAGGCTCACAGGACATTGAGATTGAATTAGAAGGAGTTGCGCGATAATGTTTATGGATGGGGAACAACAAAAACCGTGGAACACGTAGATAATGAGAGGCAAGGTATTGCACTAGTGCAGAAAAAGAAACAGGCGCCGAAAGATAAGAAAATAAAATGTATGATATGTATGGACCTGAATTGTGAGTGTATTGGCCACACACTTGACTGGAGTATTCAGAGGATTAGCGAACTGCATGATGAGCAGCCAGCATATAAGTATGCTAAAAGAAGGAAGCCCCATGAATGAGACTGAGCAAAGACTCAGAGAAAAAAGGCATAATGTGAAGATGCCGCCCCTGTTAGAGGTACAGGTGGAAAATGTGTTATATTGTGTTGAAGACGCCCCTGTTAGAGGTACAGGTGGAAAATGTGTTATATTGTGTTGAAGATGGCCATAATGTGAGATGCCGCCCCTGTCAGAGTTGCAGGTGGAAAATAATGTTTTAGTGAATCCGTACGGAGAAGCCACTAAGGTGGTGGTTCTACCCCCCAAGTATTTCCAAGGCGATAACTCTGGCTCATTCGTCGCCACTGCAGGGCACGGAGGAACCAAAGTTACATTATCTCGATGTAGAAAGTTCGCTTTCTGGCCTGGAATGAAACGGGATGTAGAAAATTATGTAAGGAAGTGTGTCATGGTAGTCGTTTTAATAGCGAGTTGGGAACTTGCACCCTGCTCCTTGGCGGCATTATCCAGGCGTCACCGCTCCTTTTAAAAGAATACACATGGACCTTGTGGGTCCCATGGGTGTATCGGACAATGGGGTTCGATACGTTATGCCCATAGTTGATGTTTTTACAAGGTATTTGATTACAATAATAATAATGATAATAATAATAATAGTAATAATAATAATAATAATAATAATAAATGGTTTATTAATTTGTAGGCAGCCATAAGGCTGAAAATACACAAAAATATAATACAATAAGTTTCATGTGATGAGTAATGGGGGAAGTCGGGAAGGGTGATGTGTTGTGTGTGTGTGTGTGTGTGTGTGTGTGTGTGTGTGTGTGTGTGTGTTGGAGTGGAGGGGTCATGTGATCATGGAGGTGTTAATGACCCTCACAAGTGTCGGTATCGCACTAAGCCGATATCTGTCCGTGCGAGTTTTGACCGGGACGAGCCTATTGTGGTGTCTTGTGGGTCTGGTGGGGGGAGGGAGGGCGGGTGGGGGTAGGTCTCTATGACGGGGGTTGTGGAGGAGGGACTTGCCGAATTTGGTTAGGTTTGTCTGGTATCGGTCCTGTAGGGTGGGCATATTCAGCTGGGTGAGTGCATGCTCGTAGTTAGTGTAAGAATTGCCCAGAATCTGTCTGCATGCACGCCTTTGCACTCTCTCTAATTGGCGTTGCTGGGTCTTGTTGATGGAGGAAGCCCAAGCAGGAGAGGCGTAGAGGAGTCTGGGAAGGATGAAGGTGGTGTACAGGTCCTTGAGCGACCTTTGGGGGGCTCCCAGTGCTTTCATGCGCCACAACATGAAAAGTTTGTAGTAAGCCGCACTGAAGATGGTGACGTGCTTGCCCCAGCTCAGCTTGCTGTCTAGGGTGACTCCAAGTAGTTTGGTGGATTCAACCACCTGCAGCTGGTGAGGGCCAACCTCCAGGGCTGGCGGTGGGATGGCAGTGGTGGAGGTGTGAAAATGCATCACCACCGTCTTGTTGGTGTTGATAGTGACGTGGTTGTCTTGCGTCCAGCTCTGCAGTCGGTCCAGAATGTGTTGTAGGGGCATGTAGTCAGGGGCTGTGTTGTTAATGGAAATGCCCACTGCAGAATCATCCACGTACTTCCAGCGATGAGGGGCGTCTAACAGTGCATTGTTGATCAGAATAAGGAAGCAAAGAGGCCCCATGCGCGTCCCTTGTGGCACCCCAGCAGATAGGGGCTGGAGGGTGGAGGTGCAGCCCTGATGACGCACAGCTTGGTGCCAGTGCGTCAGGAAGTCCGCCAGCCAGGATGTCAGGTGGGAGGGCAGGCCGATGTTTATGGCCTTGGTGATGACAGTGGTGTGGTCAACCAGGTCGAAGGCTTTCCGAAAGTCAATAAAGGCGAGGGCAGAGGAAGTTATTCTGGTTTCCAGGTTTTTAAGAATGAAATCAAGGAAACTAATGAGGTGTTCCTCAGACAGTTGTTACAGATCAAGGTTCAGAGTTCGTTGATTCCGTGATGCAGGAGATAATTTCCGAGCTACCTATGCGACACGCGCTAATTATACCGTTGTTAACATTTTGAGGACAATGGTTCTAGGAAATGTGTCCATTTGGGATATAATGTTACTTACTTGAAGCCACCCTGGCCTATAATGCTGCGTATCATCGCACCATAAAGGAGTCCCCTTTTTATCGAGAGAGAGAGAGAGAGAGAGAGAGAGAGAGAGAGAGAGAGAGAGAGAGAGAGAGAGAGAGAGAGAGAGAGAGAGAGAGAGAGAGAGGATTTTTAGAGATCCTCGTTTACATTTACATTGAAGAAGGTAGAGAAGAAATGGAAAAGTAGCTACTACAAACCTACGAAACTCAAAACTATCAGCGTTGGCGACAGAGTGTTCCTCAAGCATACACCAAAAAGAAAAGAAAAGAAAAAGTTGCAACCTATTTTTGATGGACCCTACAGGGTAATAGAGAAGATCAGTGATGTAGTGGTAAAAATTAGGAACCTCAAGACTATAAAAAAAAAAAGGCTGTTCACTTAAGCTAGATTCCTGGCGCCTAGGCAGGTTGGTAAGCTTGCAGCTGATTGGCTGCTCCAGGCGCCAAGAATATAGCTTAATTGAACAGACTATAGTAAGGTTTCAACGGTCCCCACAGATAGAGTAAAAGTCCTTCATGAAGACTGCATCGACGTGCAGCAATGTCCAACGGTTAGGCGAGCATACCCTATAAATCCGGAAACAGACACTGAAATATTTTCTGCATTGCTCAACCCTGGTACTGAGACTAATTCTACCGAACATGATAACTCTTACGGAGAGGTGACTGCTACTCATGACACATTAAATAATGTTCATTCTACAACAGCAATAAACAGCTGTCGCACAGGCCCTACCTTCTCAGGTTACTCCCAAACTTTCAGAGCCACCTCAGCATAGACAAAGCCTTCGCTCTTCGACGGTACAAGAGTTGCCTAATGCAGTGTCAAAGTCAATACGATATAAAACAAGAATAATGTATAAGGATGAAAATGCAATAATTAAGCGCAAATATGACGAAGTAAACCACAGATTTATTTGACTCTTTCGGTGTACGACTCAATAACACAACAGGAGTCCCCAACACGTGCTGGCCAAAGTTTCACACCAGCATACCATCTATATTATAGTCCTTACAGACAGAGACTATAGTACCGTTTATCCTCACAGATGTTTTAGCTGCATTATCTAAAGCACGGAATTTAACTGCTTCTTTAGCTTGAAATGTTATTCAAATGTCACCTGAGTATCCAGCCGTAACAGCAATAAAATACACACTCTTTAATTTTGAAAATGAATTTAGTTCATTGTTGCATCATCTAAGAAAAGTTTTACGCTATGTGATGACTACTAATCCAAACAAGCTGCATGCTTCTATGAATTATAGAAAAAAAACGATAAATAATTATTTTTTTTAGGATCCTTGTCTAATAACCTATTTGGTACTGCGACCCAGGCTCAAGTTGACGCGATTCATGGAAAAAATAGAGTCCTAAAGTCATTAACTGAGAAAGATATTATATAGTAAAATGTTTATTATGGAAAACTCAACATCGTTAAGTAATATGCATGCCATGCAATCTGCCTTTAATAGGCTATATTCAGCTGTAGCTGTATTGAACCAAGTTGTGCGCCAATTTTCTATAGACTTTGGCATTAGGAAGAGAAAAAACTCCTACAAGAATTGTTAAATTTTAACTTAGCATTGAGACACATAAGTCCAGGTATACAAGATTTAAAGTTGAGTCTGCAGGCTCCCCTGCAAACATAGTACATAACTCCAACCATTATGTGAGACAAACAGTTGTTAAGTACATTAAAGGAAGCCTAGGTTTGGCCTCCAGGTCTTTTGTGCCTTGCAGTTCCTGATTTTTTAGCTTTATATAGGGATGTAATAACTGTCCTCCAGGACAACGGCTTTGCACGATTCTCGTAATTTATATTTCACCAAACCTTTACGAGGAGATCCGCTTGACACCTTTGATGTCTTTCGAATCGACTCCCTTCCATTTTCTGTGCAGAATAGCACTTACTTTCTTATGTATAGTGTTCATACAAGATATATTGCTTTCAGTGAGAATAGGAAAATATATTTTCTGCTTTCTAGTATAGAACACTGTAACAAGAATAATCATATGTTAGTTTGTCCTCTTTCAGGCCCCGTCTATGAGGCTAGTCACGCAGCCTCTTGTGAATCGGCTGCTTCCTGGAATCATGAGTCAGTGATCAACCTCTTCCACACAATAGTCTTGAAAACATTTCCCTCTATGTTTATAAAAGGTCCTGGCTACTGGACCTATTCACTTGCCTCCCCCATCACTCTGACACTCACATGCCCTACCAATCCTGTAAACAAACATACTGTCAGCCTGACGGGTAATGGGATATTGACGTTTCGGCAAGGTTGCAGCGCCCACAGCCCATCCCTGACACTTCCTGGACAAGAAGCAGTTGTGGAGGGGCCCCACATCACGGTCTCTCTCGCCCCTCTCCCTCTCCACCTCCCTCTTCTCCCAAAGATTCTTACAGGCCATCTTAACTGGTCCGTTTTGCCTGACCTTCCATCTCTTCGCAGTGCTGAGTCCATCCCCCAACAGGAGCTAACAGCTGGCTTGCAGCCCCTAAATTCTGTGGTCGAGCCGGATCAGCCTTTTCAACCCAAAATCCATTAGTGGATTGTCTTTCGCCATTGTCGTGATCCTGGTTCTTCTGCTGGTGACGTCTGTCGTGGGGTATTCCTATGTCCTCCGCTACGCACGACGCCGCCTACTTCCAGACTCGAGCCAACTGCAAACATTGAAAGGTGTATCTTCTCAACCAACACCTGTGAGATCTCAGGGGCGAAATCATCCGGGAAGGGGAAGAATGTCGGGACCCAGAAAACGAACAAACAGAGGAATGACCATAACAGCACAGGCGTAAACATCTGACAGGACAAACACTAACAAGGAGGGTAACAGATATACAACAGTGTAAACATCTGATAAGACAAACACTAACAAGGAGGGTAACAGATATACAACAGTGTAAACATCTGATAAGACAAACACTAACAAGGAGGGTAACAAGGAGCGTAACGGAAAACAGATAGCCAGACCCAGATACAGAAAACAGATACCCAGTAGGCGGGGTCAGAAAGTGAGGATGACCATTCAAAAGACTCTGAACATGTGACGTCAGTTGTGACGACATGCTATAAGCGAATAACTGAACAGAGAAGTCACTGTCGGGGTGTCTTAAGAGTGAATCACGAATAGCAAGAGAAGTAAACAATACAACATAATGAGCGAGCCAATGGTTGTTGACAGCAAGTATTGGCTACTGGTTAAGTAGAAAATTAAGGCGTGTCAAGGATGTAGGTCCGCCTCAAGCAAAGAAAAATGTGACCTTGAAGTCGGTGGTATAAGCAGACCCAGCCTTGCTCTCGCTTCAAGCAGAGCTGCTCACTCACTCAGCTGAGAATGGCTGTTGTGATCTTAATCGTGAGTAGAAATACGAGAATCTTAGGGAAACCGACTGTATTGTCCTGGAGATTATAATGTAGGAGATGTGTAGTAGGATTGTGAGTGGGACAGGATAGTGATTATTTTATTGCGATGTAAAGCAAAGGTAAAACCACTGGGTGTGGTATAATTTGGTGCTTCCGTGAATTGTAGTAGATTATACTATGGGAATGTGTTATTAGGATTTGTGAGGAGTACATAATTATTGTGATGTAAGCAGAGAGATACAAACCACTGCTTGTGGAATGACGAGTGTTATTATTATTGGCAACAACTGAGCAAATATTGTAGTATTATGTTTAAGACATGTCGTTTGTCATATGTTGTATCCATTGCTGAATATGCCAGAGTATTATGATCGTCTGAGCATAGAATATTGCGTAAGGCAATTACTTTCATTTAATTTTAAATAAATGTATATTTTCTTTTTCCCTGTTAATCCCCGAACGCCAGTCTCCAATAACAACTTAAAGCCGGATCACGCTACCAGGGATACGAGACGGTGAGATCATTTATGGAGTAAATGAGTGATAAAAAAGCTGTTTTAATACAAGTTGATGCAAATAAAATAGAATATAAAGTCCTTAATAAATACAAGAAAAGGAGGGTCCAAAACCTGGCGATTTAACTTATCTGTCTCATCCTGGACAACCTGCCTGGTGATGATTTTTTCCCTCAATTCGTCGTCATCCCCGCCCTTATGTACCAAAACTCTCTCCAGAATGGTCGTTAGATCCTCCTGAGTGAAGAATGTAAGGAAGTAGTTCAACATTGTACTCATATTTCAGCAATTTTTCACGAGATCGCCAGCGTTTCCTTTCTGCAGTCCAATTCTCTCCCTTGTTTTTCTTCTATACATATTAAAGAAGCCCTTGGGATTACATTATCCTTCGTTTGATAATCTATTCTTTTCGTGTTTGCTAGACGGGTGTTTTTCTTTACCGTTCTGCCTAGTTTAACATACTTACCCCTGAGATGTGTTTCACAATTCTTTATTTTCTTATAAACTCCCCTTTTTAGTCTATCTCGTATTTTAGCCTATGGAAGATAAACAGCAGTGAACACTTAGGGTTATTGTTTTCTTGTCTAAGTGTTCGCTGAGGTATAAGCTGTCCTTGCCCCTTTACTCATACTCCAACTAAATTATTATAAGCTATTTCTACTCGGTTTTCCTGGAGATTGGATTCCAATAAATGGTTATGGCCCTCATCTAATCCTAAAGCCCCGTTCACACTGTGCCGACTCTGGGCCACGACAACCCACGACTCTAGGATACACATGAGGTCTTGGATGTTCGTGTGAAAGGGCTGGGCATATCTTGAAAGAGGTCTAGAAACGGTAGCCGGATCCTGAGCGGACGTCGGGAGGGGAGCCTGTGGTCGTGAGGGTTAAGCCCCGTTCACACTGTGCCGACTCTGGGCCACGACTACCCAGGACTCTAGGGTACACGAAGTCTTAGGTGTTGATGTGAAAGGGTCGGGCATGTCTTGAAAGAAGTCTTGAGACTGTTGCCGAATGTTGCGCCGACGTCGTAACGGGAGTCTGGAGTCGTGAGGGTTAGCACGACATGCTGGCAACTAGCTGGCCGAATGTCCCAGACAGTCGGCAAGACACTAAGACCCCAATTAAACCTCCCCCCCTTCTTGGAGCGTGGGAACCAACTTGTCAAATGGAAAAGTCGCTGGGTTGTCGTGGCCCAGAGTCGGCACAGTGTGAACGGGTGCTTTAGTGCGAAAAAGTATTCCATGCTAAACATCCACGACAAGAGTCGGCAAGGGTCTGGACCAAAGGTCATCTCCGGTTGAGGCCTGAGTGAGGTCAGGGACAGTCGTCAACACTGTTCTCAACAGTCTTGGCTTGTCTTGAGACAGTCGTGAAGACTGTCGGGGCCATTTATTTTAATTTTGACCGTTTTCTGTCGACACAGTCGCCGGTGCCGACTACTTAAAATAAGAATAATGAGGGACTGTCGTGACAACAGTCTTCGTCTAATAAAGGACGGCTCGGAAATATTGGCTTTCACGTTGTCGGAATGTTAGCGGGATACCGACTGCCGATTAGTCTGCAGCATGTCCCACCACTAAATATTTAAGACGGCCACCGTCCGCCAACTACTAGGCAATGCTTGCCAACTAATTTTTCTCGCTGGATGTGGAGCCCTCTTGCTCCATTTCGGCCATTAATTTATAAAAAAAATACCATACTGCGTCCTGCGGAGCAGCCAGGGGCGAGCCCACATGCGTCGCTTCAGCATCTTCTTCTTCTTGCTCATTCTCCTGCGGTCCTCGACTACCTTCACTGCTACCATCAGGAGCTTTATATTTTCATTTTGAAAGCACAAGCACAACAACTGGGCATGGTCACGTTTCACTAGCACAAATTTGGGAGTCAGCACAGCACGCACGCATTCCTGCTGCCTCTCTCTTGGGTTAAATGAAACAACTAGGGTTTCCACCTTGCGCTCAGAAAAATGTGAAATGCAACATCTCACTCTCCAGTACGGAATGAATCCATATTTTAAGGAACGGGTGGCAACTCTAAAATTTATCGAGTCTACCATGACTGACAGCCGCTGTCCACTGCTGTTGGATGTAGGAGGAAATGGGAGGGACGTTACGTACGTATTTTACGTACGTATTTTAGGACGAACTTTGACAAATCCATAATTTTACAGACGGGTTTTGTGATTAACCGAAAAATGTGCTCACTATAATTTTAAGATACTGATGTAATCTGCTTGACCATTAAGACAGCCAAATACTGAACAATTGGCGTTCCGTATTGGTTCAAAACGGAAAGCTATATTTCACTCTCGCATACGGAACGATTCCGTATTTTAAGGAACGGGTGGCAACCCTAGACACAACGGAAAGTCTCGGCCCATTATAGCCTATAATATATCCCAGGATCCATGAAAAGTGCTCTTAAGATGTCTACGGCCAAAATATCCTTTTAAAATTATGGATAGAATTCGGCGACAGTCCGAAAGGCTGCCGCCAAGACAGTCGCGAAGACCATCGGGAAGACCGTCGGCCAACCCCTTCACAACTGTTGGAAAACTGGTTGGCCAACCAGTTCACAGACAGTCTGCAAGATTGTCGTCAAGACCGTCTGCGACTGTCGGCCAATCAGTCGGCAGAGTCGTGGTTGTCGTAGACATAGCGCCATTTCAAAATATGACCATTAAAGCCCCGTTCACACTGTGCCGACTCTGGGCCACGACTAACCACGACTCTAGGGTACACGAGGTCTTGGGTGTTGATGTGAAAGGGTTGGACATGTCTTGAAAAAGGTCTAGGAACGGTCGCCGAATGCTGAGCGGACGTCGTGAGGGGAGTGTGGAGGGGAGTGTGGCGCGAAAAAGTATTCCATGCTAAACTTTCACGACAAGAGTCGGTAAGGGTCTGGACCAACCGCCATTGCCGGTTGAGGTCTGAGGGAGGTCGGGGATAGTCTTCAAGACTGTCGTCAACAGTCTTGGCTAGTTCTGAGACAATCGTGAAGACTGCGGATGCCATTTATCATTTTTTTTACCGTTTCCTGTTTGCGCAGTCGTCGGTGCCGACTACTTAAGAATAATGAGGGACTGTCGTGACGACAATCTTCGCCTAATGAAGGACGTTCGTGACTATTGTTTCAGAACCATACAGAACGCACGCACTCCTGCTGCCTCTCTCTTAGAGTGAATGACACAACTAGGGTTGCTACCCTGAGGTCAGAAAAATGTGGAATGCAACATCTCATTCTCCAATACGGAATGGATCTATATTTAAAGGAATGGGTGGCAACCCTAAAATTTCTCGTGCAGGCCATGAGTGACAGCCGCAACGCGCTGCTGATAGAGGCAAGAGGAAGGAGAAAGACGTTACGTCGCGTATTTTACACGAATTTTAGGACCAACCTTGACAAATTTTACGGACTGGTTTTATGATTAACCGAAAAATGCGCTCAATACAATTTTAAGACACTGAACTTTATCTGCTTGACCATTCAGACAACAAAATACGGATCAAACAGCGATCCGTATTGGTTCAAAACGGAACGCTACATTTTACCCTGAAACGATTATTATCACCTATATACCCCAGGACCCATAAAGACTGCTATTAAGATGTCTACGGCCAAAATATCCTTTTAAAATTTTGGGTAGAATTCTGCGACAGTCGGCAAGGCTGCCACCAAGACAGTCGCGAGGACCGTCGGGAAGACTGTTAGCCAACTCCTTCGCGAGTGTCTGCCAGCTGGTCGGCCAACCAGTTGACAGACATTCTAAGAGACTGTCGTCAAGACCGTCTGCGACTGTCGGCCAATCGGTCGGCAGAGTCGTGGTTGTCGTAGACAAGGTGCCATTTCAAAAGATGACCGTTGAGACTCGTCTTGAGACTAGTTGCCAGCATGTCGCAGACATACGGGCAACTAGTTAGCTGAATGTCCCAGACAGTCGGAAATCATACTAGCCCACACCAAGACGCCAAAAAAAAAAACTCCACTTATTCTTGGAGTGTAGGAGCCGACTTGTCAAATCCAAAAGTCGCTGGGTTGTCGTGGCCCAGAGTCGGTACAGTGTGAACGGGGCTTAAAGGGGGGCGGCTACGGGGGGTCCTCCTACGCATATGGTTCGTCCAATAGCTTTGAAGTTTTAGGGCCGCTTTCACAGTCGTTTTGTTTGTTTTGATCGTTACCAATGACGGCGATCGCCGCTATAGTATTTCCACGTAAAACTGGCCGATGAGATGGTGGCGTCTACAGGGTTAGCCTAGCCCCGCACCTTACCAGACACTCTCAACACCTCTCTGTAGCCGCCATTACCCCATACGCCAGTTTCACGTGGAAAACCATCGCCACCATTGGTAACGATCAAAAGAAACAAAACGACTGTGAAAGCGGCCCTTAGTATGTTATTTGGTATGATATTCTGTGAATTTCATTAAATTCGGGTGAAGTTTAGGAGAGACTCAAACAAAGCGTATTTTTCTTTTTTTTGTTTCACAGACTTTATTTTTCAGTTAATCTCTTTGAAAAAAATACCATATAAACCTTGTTTACCTATTTACATTTCCCAGCTAGAAAATTTTTGGTTTTTTGTTTTGTTTTCGAAAAAATAAAATTACAATTTTTTTGTTATAATTTTCTCCACTGTGTCCCGTTCTCTTTTGACATTTTTTGAAATTTTATAGCGGGCAAAAGTTGTCCTTTAGTTGTAGTTTTAAATAATACCTAACAAAAGTCGGTCAGACGTTTTACCGATTTTGTGAAATTTTTATGAAGTGTAAAAAACTATTTATCAAGATTTTGGCTCCAAAGATTTTTTTTCATTTCTCCCTGTCTTGCCATGTGTATTTATCTGATTGGCATGAAATTTTCACATATTATTGCGTGTTCCTTGTTGACTTACTGGAGAATGATAAGGAATCTGGTCCCCCTTCACAAAATAGTTTTAATCAATCAAAGGTGAAGGTGTCACAAGGTCAAGGTGTTCCTGCATGATCGTTCTGGGCAATTCTGTCTCTCGAACAGTGTTTGTAGCTTTTTCTGGTTGCCTTGCGCTTGTTAAATAATTTGTAAGGACATTTTTTTGGCTAGAGTGGAGGGAAAATTGCAACGCATCTCGCTCGTTTGTGTCGTGCGAGGCACTGTTGTGCCGAGCGGCTCGCCGCCTCCTCCCTTCTCCCAGCCCAGTGGGCCGCGCGGAATATGAGGATCACAAGTGGCAAAATTTACTGAGAAAAAAATATTATAATGCAATTTTACGTATATACAAGCATTGAATGATACTGCATATGTTGACGCGTGTGTCTGGCTATGACGCAACAGCGCGGGACATCTAAAAATGGCCTCCAGTGGGGAGGGGTTTTAATTTTACGAAAACAAATTCCACCACACGACAATTTATCCTTTCAGGGGCCTTTTGATTTTAAATTTATTCCTCGAAAATTACTCCGTAGCCGCCCCCCTCAAGACTCATCATGAGACTAATTGCCAGTATGTCTGCGACATGCTGGCACCTAATTCACTGAATGTCCCAGACATGCGACGAACGTCGGCTACCATAATAGCCGACACCAAGACGCCAAAAAAAAAAAAAAAACACTCTTGAAGCATGGGAGTCGTCTTCTCAGTTCCAGAAGTCGCTGGGTTGTCGTGGCCCAGAGTCGGTACAGTGTGAACGGCCCGGGCTTAAGCTCCCCAGTTTACTTCCTCAAGGTGTATCTAAACCCCCAGTAATTATCTCTTCTGAAATCTGGCACCAAAACAGAGTTGAATTCAAAGGTTACTGCCCAGACCAAGTTAAACTTAATCTCCTTGTGGTCACTACAATCCAGTTCTCCCCCCATCTCCACCTCACCTATATTATCAATATAAGTTAGGACTAAATCTAAGATGTTAGTCCCTTTGGTAGGTTTAGTAATATTTGGTTAAACAATAATAATAATTATAATAATAATAATAATAATAATAATAATAATAATAATAATAATAATAATAATAATAATAATAATAATAATAAAAATAATAATAATAATAATAATAATAATAATAATAATAATAATAATAATAATAATAATAATAATAATAAAAATAACTAGACGCATAGCACTCGGAGAGTGCACACCTCCGCCAAAGATCGTCCTGAAAATTGGAATGGGCATCGAATGTGATCCTATGCATCATATGGAAGCATATGTTTCGAACTTTGATAAATTCTATTTTTTTTGGAAACTTTGACCTTGGGCGAACTTTTCGAGGTCAAGGTCAAAGGTCAAGGTCAAGGCCATGCAAGGTGCATCATATGGAAGCATTTGTTTCGAAATTTGATGAAATTCAATTTTTTGGGAAACTTTGACCTTGGGCGAACTTTTCGAGGTCAAGGTCAAATGTCAAGGTCAAGGTTATGCAATATGCGTCTTTACATGAGCTAAAATATGAACCAAGTCTGAAGTCTTTACGATGACGAGAACCGAAGTTATGGCGAATCTGACGTTTTGTGCGACCTTGACCTTGACCTTTGACCTTTGACATAAAGATTAACGGGTTCTATTATGGATGGACACGCATCATATGAAAGCATTTGTTTCGAAATTTGATGAAATTTTTTTTTTTTTTTTTTTTTTGGAAACTTTGACCTTGAGTTAACTTTTTCGAGGTCAAGGTCAACGGTCAAGGTCAAGACCATGCAAGGTGCATCTTTCCATGAGCTAAAATATAAACCAAGTCTGAAGTATCTACGATGATAAGAACCGAAGTTATGGCCAATCAGACATTTTGTGCGACCTGACCTTGACCTTGGACCTTTGACATAAAAGATTTAATGGGTTCTATTCTGGATGGACACGAAGCTTCCCTGAAAAATTAGTTGAGATATCCGCAAAATTGTGCACAGGAGACTGCTCACGAACAAACAAACAAATAAATAAACATACTGACCGGACCGAAAATATAACTACTTCCCAACTTCGTTGACGGAGGTAATAATAATAATAATAATAATAATAATAATAATAATAATAATAATAATAATAATAATGATAATGATTATTATAATAATAATAATAATAATAATAATAATAATAATAATAACAATAATAATAATAATAATAATAATAATAATAATAATAATAAAGACTATAGTACGTAGTACAAGTAGTAGCAGTAGTAGTAGTAGTAGTACTAGTAGTAGTAGTAATAGTTGTTGTAGTAGTAGTAGTAGTAGTTGTAGTAATACTAAAATTGTAGAGAGAAAATTTTACTTAGTAAGAGACAGTATGTGTGTATGTGTGTGTGTGTGTGTGTGTGTGTGTGTGTGTGTGTGAGAGAGAGAGAGAGAGAGAGAGAGAGAGAGAGAGAGAGAGAGAGAGAGAGAGAGAGAGAGAGAGAGAGAGAGAGAGAGAGAATCTGTGAAAGTTCTCTTGGCTATTGGTTGTCAAATTTAATGGCTGTGGTAATCTCTCTCTCTCTCTCTCTCTCTCTCACACACACACACACACACACACACACACACTAAACCCCTTACTCCCCTTCCCCCATGAAGGGCACAGCAGACATGCCAAGTTTTAAAATAAAGGAGTCGTGTGTGTGTGTGTGTGTGTGTGTGTGTGTGTGTGTGTGAGAGAGAGAGAGAGAGAGAGAGAGAGAGAGAGAGAGAGAGAGAGAGAGAGAGAGAGAGAGAGAGAGAGAGAGAGAGAGAGAGAGAGAGAGAGAGAGAGAGAGAGAGAGAGAGAGAGAGAGAGAGAGAGAGAGAGAGAGAGAGAGAGAGAGAGAGAGAGAGAGAGAGAGAGAGAGAGAGAGAGAGAGAGAGAGAGAGATTTACAGAGATTTACAGAGATTTACAAAGAAATTCAAACAACACAGAATATGGTTCAGACTAGGTGGTCTGTCCTTAAACCTAAGTGATTCTACATTAGTCAGATAGCTCCAAAACTTTGCATTTTTTTTATGTGTATGTGAATTTAAGTTGAAAGAAGTGTCGGTCGAGCTTGTTTTTAAACAAGCCAATCGTGTTGCACTGAACACCTGACGGAGGGAGTTTATTCCATTCTTGCACTATAACGTTGGTGAAGAAAATATTTGGTGCAGTCTGAATCTACTTGTTTACATGTAAGTTGTGTGCCATTATTTCTCGTTCGCAAAGTGTCATCGATCATAAACAATTTTAATTTGTCCACCTTCGTAAAGCCATTAAGTATTTTAAAACATTCTATCAGTTTTTCTAGGATGTGACGTTTCTCAAGACAGAACTAGTTAAGAGTTGATAGCCTTTCGTCGTAAGGTTTGTTGACCAAGGAAGGAATCATTTTTTCTTGCCCGACGTTGAACACCTTCTAATTTAGCAATATCCTTTGCGTGGTGGAAAGGCCAAAACTGTACCGCGTACTCCACGTGGGGTCTGACTAAACTGTTGAAAAGCGTAAGTATTACATCTTTATTTTTTAATAAAAAGTTTCTTTTAATGAAGCCCAACATTCTGTTCGCTTTATTTGCTGCACCGATGCATTGCTGTGGGAATTTGAGGTTTGATGCGAAATTGGCACCCACACCACACCAAGAAGAAATTTTATGCAAATCTTCTTGGAGACGTTGTTTGTCTTCGTCAGTGACCACCGACTTACCAATCTTTGTGTCGCCTGCAAATTTACTAATGCGATTATTGAGTCCGACGTCCACATCGTTGATGTAAATAATGAAGAGCACTGGGCCAAGAACCGAGCCTTGAGGGACGCCACTAGTGACAGGCGCCCACTCTGAGTTAAATCCGTCGATCACCATTCTTTGCTGTCTGTTGCTCAACCATTTCGCGATCCATTGGTGTACTTGACCGTCAATACCAAGTTGCTTTAATTTATAAAGTAATTTATGGTGTGGAACTTTATCAAACACTTTCTGGAAATTAAGATAGACTTCGTCGAGTGATTCTGTTACGTCGTGAGCGTGTAGATGAAGTCGTTATGAGAGGTCAGTAGCTTTGATAGCCATGTTATGAATAATTAATGAGTGGCTTTCAAGGTAACTCACAAAGAGAGAGAGAGAGAGAGAGAGAGAGAGAGAGAGAGAGAGAGAGAGAGAGAGAGAGAGAGAGAGAGAGAGAGAGAGAGAGAGAGAGAGAGAGAGAGAGAGAGAAAATGTAGGTCATTCACCATGGTCTGATCACGCGCTAGAATAGTTCTCTCTCTCTCTCTGATTTGTACCACATTATTTTATCTTATCTTGACTCCATCATTTCTTTAAGTAATACATATTTACTTGTATTAGTATAAGTATTCTTATTTTTTTTCTCTAATTCATATTATTTTTATCATTATTATTATTATTATTATTATTATTATTATTATTATTATTATTATTATTATTATTATTATTATTATTATTATTATCATTATTATATAATTATTATCATTATCAGCAATATTATTATTCAGTTTTTGTATTATCATTAAAACAACATCCGTAAAATCAGCTACTACTGATGCTACTACTACTACTACTACTACTACTACTACTACTACTACCATCATCATCACTACTACTACTACTACTACTACTACTACTACTGCTACTACTACTACTACTACTACTACTACTGATGCTACTACTACTACTACTACTACTACTACTACTACTGATGCTACTACTACTACTACTACTACTGATGCTACTACTACTACTACTGATGCTACTACTACTACTACTACTACTACTACTACTACTGATGCTACTACTACTACTACTGCTGCTGCTTCAATTATTTCTACTACTGCTGGCAATACTATTTTTACTATTACTGCTTTAACTGCTACTACTTCTACTACTACTACTACTACTACTACTACTACTACTACTACTACTACAACTATTACGTACTTCTACTACTACTATTACTACAATTACTTCTACTACTACTACTGCTTCAATTATTTCTACAACTGCTGGCAATACTACTTCTACTACTACTACTTCAACTGCTACTACTTCAACTACTACTACTACTACTACTACTACTACTACTACTACTACTACTACTACTACTACTACTACTACTACTACTACTTCAACTACTACTACTACTACTACTACTACTACTACTACTACTACTACTACTACTACTACTACTACTGCTACTGCATCTGGCAGTGCGCACTGTCTTCTGGAATGTAGTGTGACTTTGAACCAAGCCAAAAGTACCCACTTCTTAACTCTCACCCCCTCAACTCCCCCTAAACCTTTCTATAACTTGACCCCCCACTCTCTATCCCTCCCCGCCAGCTAATTTACTCCTTTTCGCTTCTTACTCCTAAAATTCCCCGTTCACTTACCTCTATCGCTTACTTTTCCTGGTCTGAATTATCCACAAACACAGACTTAAGACCTAGAGTGTCCGTTTGTCACGACCCGGCTGTCGCCACGACTGTTGGCCATCTTACTGAACCGAAAGATCCAACAGCGATGATTTCACACACATTACTCTTATCCGATTTCCTCGCACTACTATTATTTAACAAAGACTGAGGCCTGCATCTTCTTCTGGGGAAGTTTTTCATTACACTGGCATAAATTTTTAACTGTTATATTAGCTCAACTGTACGAAAATGGGCGTTAAATAAAATAGTGCATACGTATTTTCTCCCACTTATTTGGCTTTCACTCCCCATGGTCATGGTCCGGCTACTTTTGATCCCAATAAATTTTAAATTACTGCTTCCGAATCTGCACACTCTTATTATTATTTCAGTATAGGAAAAGTCCCAGTATAAAATGATCTAGAGGTTCCCAACTGTCTGGGAACGTGAAGGTGCTATGAAGGCGGTATGGCTCAAAGGTGTCGAGGCAAACTTGTTGAGGTAGACTCCCGCCGCCCCCACAGTGGAGATAAGGCTGCAGGCATGTGGGCAGGAAACGATTCCAGTTTCATTGCTTGATACTAAAACTGTGCTTTGAACTTGTAATTATCACATAATAAGAAAAGAGGTAGACATATGAGACATCTTATCATGGTTTGAACTGAGCTCGGGCAGGACTTTTTCCAAAAACCTGCTATACATTAAACAAATGAGATGAAATGCCATTACTGATTTGCAAAGTATTATAAATTATATGCAAGAATCTCTCTTACGTGAATATAATTACGTTGAATATCAGTGAACTTATGTACTAGTGTATTTGGTGTATTATTCTGTAAGGAAATTATTAAAAAAATATAGTTTGATTGGAGTGAAGTGGACACAAGCAAGCACCTACCTACATCCTTTTGAGAATGATGTATGCCTCTTTGTATTTATATGTGTATACTTCAATAAATTAATTAAAAATCAAGTGAACACAACACCCGATGGTTCGATAGTTACTAGCTCGACTTCGCGGCACGTTCATGTTTCCAAGTAATTTTGACCTCTAAATATTTTTTTGCACTAGGACGTGTGCTGTACCTACATAATTAAAAAAAACTACAACTTCAGGAACCGTGCAAAATTTATTGCGAAAAAAAGTAACCGAGCAATGAGTTGAAGCCACATTAGTAGAAGAAAATGTTTAAGCACTATTCTATTTACCCTCATTTCGTTTTTTCATATACATATATGTGCTTTCGTTAGTTAATAATATATACTAATGCAATGAAGAATTTCTTCAGGAAGACCAAGCTGGCCTCAGTTTTTCTCAATATCTAACAGTAGTGTCAAGAAATTGCGTAAGTGTGAAGTGTGCGAAATCGTCTGCTTTGAATCTTTCGGCCCAGTAAGATGGCCGACGAATTGGAGCGGTGGCGACAGCCGGTTAGTGATAGACGCACAAGGTCTTTATGTCTGTGTCCACAAGGCACTTGAAGTACAGGTTTCAGGGTCTTAGCCCTTCCAGGGGTTCCATACCTGAGTGAGCCACGTGTCTGAGTGCAGAGATCAGTCTGCAGATCGTTTTGTAATGTGTATTCCAGTGCACGTATTGAGTGATCTTCCTCGAGTTGAAACACACAAAAAAATGACTCATTGGTCTGTAACTCAAACCCATATTGAGCTTTATTAATTTAATTCTAGGTTAAGGCAAGAAAAGAAACTACTAAACACCTATTACTACCACTACTACTATTAAAATTGCAATCATCACCCCTACAGCTACTGCCCCTACTTGGACAGCTACTACTACTACCGTGGCTACAGCTACTACTGCTACTACAACTATCTATATCTATATCTATATATCTATATCTATATCTATCTATCTATCTATATCAATATCTATCTATCTATGGCTGAATGGATAGCGTGACGGCGCCGCGTTCAGGACGACGCGAGTTCAATCCCCGCCCAGTCCCACCAAGCTGGGATTTTTCAGCCGCCGCCGAGTGGCTTAAAACTACCCACATGCTGTCCAGAAGACCACCTGTCAACCCGGACTCTAGATTCTAGGATTAAAGATGAGCTCCGGGAGGGCAGCATGAGCCAATGCAAGATGGCGCCACTATAAACACTCGCCTGCGCCAGAACGGGCTGGGCCGACCATTAGGTCCCACCGGGAAGAAGCCTTGGGCCGACCATCAGGATCCACCGGGAAGAAGCCTACCGGCGCAACAGGCCACGACGTAAAAAAAAAAAAAAAAAAAAAACTCTCTCTTTTTACGTCTTCGCCTACAGCGGCGGTAGGCTTTCTTTAGGGGCCTGGTGGTCGGCCCAAGCGGCCAAGCCCGTCATGGCGCAGGTAATTTTTCCTTCCTGGAGGCTCCTAACCAGCTACTACTACTACTACTACTACTACTGATGAAGTCGCTGTATGCAGTGGAGACAGCATGAACGGGTATAAATGACCTAGCACGGAGGAGTGGATACACAACCCAGGCAAGTGAAGGCATGAAGATTGGATGTTTGAATGTGAGAGGCTGGGGAGTGGGCAAACTTGAGAACATGAGTAAGGAACTGGATGAATGGAAGTATGATATAATAGACTTGACTGAGACACACCTGAGAGGCGACGTGCAGACTGAGGGGAGTGAGTATGTGATGATTGGGAAGGGGCGAAAGAAACAGGAGACTATGGGAGGAGGCGTACCCTTCCTCCACCGCAAAAATGAGAATCTGCAGGTGGAAGAGCTGGATGTAGGTAACAGCGCTAGCAGTGAAGATGTATTGGCCGTGAGTGTGGAATGCAAGAATAAAAAGGGCAGACTAGAAAGAGTAGTAATGGTTGTATGAGGGTGAAATGGGTGAAAGAGCAGCAAGGGAAAACAGGGGAAAGTACAATATTCTTAGAAAAGTTGTGAGAGAGCATGCAGGAGAGAGAGTGATTGTTATGGGTGATATGAATGCACATGCAGGTATGTTAGGTGAGCGTATAAATCGGAATGGGGAAATGCTGGCTGAGTTTGTAAGTGAAATGGACTTAGAGAACCTGAATGGCTGAGGGACGTGTGACCTGGAGTGCAAGGAATCAGTCTGCGATTGATTACGTAGTGGTAAATGGGAGAATGCGTGAATGTGTGTCTCGTATGTGGATAGATGAAGAGGGAATGATTGATATTGTGTCTGATCATAATATGTTGACCGTGGAGGGCGGGCTAAATGGTAGGAATGAAATGAAAGAAAAAGATGGGAAGAAGAAGTGGAGACAGATGTAGGGTGGGAAAATTTTCAGGTAGATTTGAGTCAAAGAAAATGGGAGCCGGGTAGTTTGAATGATGTGGATGCATTGAATGAAAGGCTCGTAGAGAATGTGAGAGGAGCTGCAGTCCAACATGTAGGGTATGTGAGAACGAATGGTAGAAAGCGTGTAAGAAAACTGTGGTGGGACGATGATATTAGGGCAGCTAGGAAAGAACGAAGGAGACTGAATAGACTGTGTAGACGACTGAGGAGAAGGAGGCAAGAAAGCGAAGAAGCTGAGGGTGAGCATCAGAATGCATGGGAAAGCTATGTGAGACACCAGCGACTGACAAAGCGGAAGATCATGAGTGCAAAGGTTCAATGTGAAAGAAGTGTGATTCAGACCCTAAGAGAGAAAGGGCTTGAGGGAGGTCGTGAATGGTATAGATTCCTGAGAGGTGAGAGGATGAGTGACAGTGAGAATGTGGAAAGTCTGAAGGTGTATGGTGAAAAAATTACAGATAAGGAGAAAATGAGGGAGTCAATTAGGGAGTTTTGGGAAGAAATAGGAGGAGTAGGGGAAATATTGGGTGTGAGAGAAGGATGTGTGACTATGGAGAGGAAAGATGCAAATGAGTTGAATGAAAGGATCAGCAGGGAGGAAGTGGAGAGATGTGTGAAAAGACAGAAGAATGGTAAGGCTGCAGGACCAGATGAGATCCCGTATGAGTTGTAAAAATGGAGGTGAGGCTGTGATTGAGAGGATGACTGAGTTATTCAACCAGGTATGGGAAGAAGAGAGAGTGCCGAGTAAATGGAATGAATGTAGAGTGACTCCGATCCACAAGGGTGGACATAAAAGTAAGCAAGAGTTAAAGAACTATAGGCCAATCTCTCTGGTAAACTCAATAGGAAAAATCTTTAGTGCTGTGTTGAATGAAAGGTTGTGTAAATGGATTGAGAGTGCCAGGGTGCTGGGTGAGGAGCAGAATGGGCTCCGAGGGGACAGGCGAGCGGAAGATAATATGTTTGTTGTGAATGAGCTGATTGAAAGGAAAAAGAGAGAGGGAGGGAAACTGTACTTAGGCTTCCTAGATAGAGAAAGCTTATGACAGGGTGAATAGAGATGTGTTGTGCAGAGTGCTTGAAAAAGTTGGGCTGAGTGATAAGATTGTTAACATAATTAGAAGTATGTATGTACAAGAGCAAAGTATAGACTAGGTGATCTAGAGACAGGGTGGGTGAAGAGTGAAAGAGGAGTGAGACAAGGCTGTATATTATCACCAACCTTATTTAGTCTTTCCACAGAGGAGTTAGCAGTCAGAATGAGGAGAACAAATGCAGGAGTGAGAATTGGAGAGGATAAAGTATGTGTGTTGTTGTATGCGGATGATGTGGTGGTTATGAGTGAGTCTGCTGAAGAACTACAGTCTCCTAGATGTAGTAGCGGGTTATGGAAGGGATTTTGGGGTTAGGTTCAGTAGTGAGAAGAGCAAAGTAATGATAGTAAATAGATCAGAGGATGAGAGAGAAAAAACTTGGAGTCTGGAAGGGAATGAGTTGGAACAGACAGTAGAATACAAGTATCTAGGGGTGTGGATGGATGTGAATGGGTGTGCCAGGGCCAAGAATGAGAAGATAAGTATGACGAACCAGTGGGTAGGCCGTCTGGGGAGTGCAGCGAGGATGAGAACGAGCAAGTATGATGTCATCCGTGAGGTTTGGAAAAGTGTGGCTGTCCCGAGCATTATGTATGGAATGGATGTGGTGACATGGAACGAGAGAGAGATAGAGAAACTGGAAGTGGGGCAGAATAGGGTAGCAAGAATGGCACTGAATGCACCAAGGTTTGCGGCAGTAGAGGCTCTTAGGGGGGACATGGGATGAAGCACTTTTAAGGAAAGACTAGTAAAGGCAACCCTGAGGTATAAAGTGAGACTGGAGCGAATGGAGGATGCAAGATTAGCAAGAAAAGTATACTTGTGGAATATAAGAGATGGCAAATGGGCGAATAAATGTGGGCGAATGATAGACAGAAATGTTATGCCAAGTAGGTGGTTGTACCGACCCTTTGAAGATAGGCAGAATGTGTTTGAATGGAGAATAACAAACAGAAATGGAGAGGGGTTTGAGTGGGATGTAAGAAAGTGGAAGAATGTGATGGATATGGCAGTGAAAGATGAGGGATTGAGCAAGTGGAAGAATGAGATGGAAAGAAAGGAAACCCTAGACTGGTACAGGGAGAAAGAGGCTCCAAAGTTAGGGATGGGCAAGTACCGTTAATTTGAGTACCGGTAGTACCGGTACCAAAAACTCAGGTACCGTTAATACCGGTACCGGTACCGGTACCCGAAGGAGTATTTTTTTTATCTCTATGACTTCTGTTGAAATTCCCAAATAAATTTCCTTTAAAGAAAACTCTCTGAATGAAGTGAATATTTATTTTTCGATAAAAAATAGCATGTATATATTGTTATTATGGATGTACTCGATCATAGTCTAATAACAACAATAATATTAGCAAAAAAGAAAAGAATCGGACATGAAGAATTTCATAACTCCAAAAATAAATAAAATAATAAAATAATGGAAACGGGAGCTGTGATGGAAACGGAAAGCAGGACAAAATGGTGGGAACTTGGGGAGACGGTCAGCGGGGCAGTGACTCAGCGTCTCCACACAGGGCCCATACAAGGTACCGGGTACCGCGAGGAATCGATTCCTCGCGGTACCCGGTACCGGTACCTGGTACCGCGAAGCCTCATGATCACTTGGGTGCCGGGAAGCGTCATGATCACTCGGCACTGCGCATTGCCGCTAGTACCGGTACCGTCTGGATCTTAGTGACGCTCGGCGCTCGCCCGCCCGCCTCAATGTGGTATCACGCGGTATGGGCCCTGTATGGAGACGCTGAGTCACTGCCTCGCTGACCGTCCCCCCAAGTTCCCACCATTTTGTCCTGCTTTCCGTTTCCATCACAGCTCCCGTTTCCATTATTTTATTATTTTATTTATTTATTGGAGTTACTGGATAATTCTTCATGTCCGATTCTTTTTCTTTTTTAGGTTACTAATAAATATTGTTATTGTTATTAGACTATGATCGAGTACCCATATCACCGAGATATCCACTCACTGAGTGGTGATCTCTCTCTCTCTCTCTCTCTCTCTCTCTCTCTCTCTCTCTCTCTCTCTCTCTCTCTCTCTCTCTGAATGAAGTGAATATTTATTTTTTCGATAAAAAAATAGCATGTATAGTTATTATGGATGTACTCGATCATAGTCTAATAACAATAACAATATTTAGTAGCAACCTAAAAAAGAATCGCACATGAAGAATTATCAATAAATCCAATAAATAAATCCGAGCAATCTGGTACCGGTACCGTACCGTTTAGCTTGTACCGTTAGTACCGGTACTGGTACCGTTACCTGCCCACCCCTACCCAAAGTGTGAGGTGTGGTATGAGGGAAGTCTGGGAGGTGATCTTCTTTTCCGTGCTAGAGCGCAGTGTCTGGATGTGAATGCAAGGAACTATAGATGGTCTGAGTCCCGCAGCAAAGTGTGCCAGATGTGTGACAGGGGTGTGGACGAGACTGTACAGCATGTAGTGCTGGAATGTAAGAAGTATGACAGAGAGAGAACGAAGATGATGTATGTGTTTCTGAGTGAGATGGGACGTGGAGTGAATGGGAGGACGGTAAGGGAGTGGATGGTGCTGCTGCTGGGGCTGAGTGGAGGGACGAGTGGACGAGTGATTGAGGCAGTGAAAGAGTTCCTGGAGAGCACGTGGCGTGCAAGATGTAGGCAATGACATCTTGCCCCGAGAAGCTGAACACCGATTTTCTGTATGTTTTGTTTTTCTTTGCCCCTCAGGATGTGGTAGCAATGCGCCTTAGGCTAGGCTATAGGTACTACTGGGAGGTTAGTAACTCCCCTGGTGTCTGCTGCACGCTCTGTGCCAGGCCGAGGGGCCACACACTGCATCACTATGTCATGGAATGCCCTCTCATTGCTAAGTTTAAGCCACGGGACTGCCTTGACCTGCCCCAGACAATTTGTTGGCTCCTGAACCATGATGTCCTCCCTGCTCTCCTCAAAGAACACCCTCAGTTTGCACCAAGGTGGTGATGCAGTGTGTGGCAGCCTGAACTACTGCCGTGCTATACAAGGCTGTGATCTCTGCAGTATTCTACTTTAAGGACTAGTATTTACTCTATCTCTGTATTCATTCCCATCTAGTGCTTGGGCAATGTTCTCCGTCCCCACATTTTATTGTCTTATTGTCCAGGGGGAGGTACCGCCCCCCTCCCTTGTTGTGCTTTCATTCTTACCATTGTATCTTTTTAGTACTAATAGTTGTATAATCACACACTGTCCTGCCTGGGGGTTGGGATGGCATGTTCCTCCCTTCTCCCTTGTTGTTTACCTGCAACAATAAACTATCAATCAATCACAGGAGCTGCCGATACAAAGGCCTGGCTGGGAGAAATCTCAAGCCACCTGTGACATCAAGATCAAGATCTACTACTACTGCTACTACTGCTACTACCACTACTACTACTACTACTACTACTACTACTATTACTACTACTACTACTACTACTACTACTACTACTACTACTACTACTACTACTACTACTACTACTACTACTACTACTACTACTACTACTACTACTACTATTACTACTACTATTACAACTTACTGCTACTACTGCTGCTAATAATAATAATAATAATATTACTATTACTACTATGTATACGTATACGTCTACTACTACTACTACTACAAATAATAATAATAATAATAATAATAATAATAATAATAATAATAATAATAATAATAATAATAATAATAATAATAATAATAATAATAATACAATGTTATAGGATTATTATTGTGCTATTACCTATTTTGCCATCAGACAAAAGGTAGCAGACCCTTCGAACTCCCGCTAACCATGATCTTTTCATTTCCGCCCGGAATTGTGCCAAATCTATTAGTCGACTTACCAAAAGCTCCTTCATTCATAGCAAATGTCAAAAACTTGCTTTCTCTATTTCTTCCAGAGACTTCCGGCACTTAGCCAAAAATATCTCCTCCAACTTCACTTCTTCTTTCCCTCTCTCCTTAACCCTGATGGCAGCACCTCGGTCTCATCTATCTCTAAGGCTGAACTCTTCGCTCAAACTTTCGGTAACAACTCCACTCTGGATGATTTTGGGGATATTCCTCCTACTCATCCCACCTCTGACCTCTTTATGCCTGTTATTAAGATTCTTCAGAATGATGTTTTCTATGCCC
>NC_066540.1:5471615-5499115 GCF_024679095.1 Eriocheir sinensis | reverse complement strand
TCCTTCTCTAAAGATAGTAACTTTCCCGGAAATGGATGCCCACGAGACGGCTACACATCGAACAAGTGTGTACCTACCGCAGCGTGAATCTCTCTCTTTTTACTCCATCCATACACTAGAAAGAGAGAGAGAGATATATATATATATATATATATATATATATATATATATATATATATATATATATATATATATATATATATATATATATATATATATATATATATATATATATATATATATATATATATATATATATATATATATATATATATCTATATATATATATATATATATATCTATATATTATGTTATCATCTCTCTCTCTCTCTCTCTCTCTCTCTCTCTTTTTTATAACAAAGGAGACAGCTCTCGGGCACAAAAAAAGTAAACAATAATAGAATTAAAAAGCCCGCTACTCGCTGCTCACAAAAAGAATCCAAAGAGGTGGCCGAAAGAGAGGTCAGTTTCGGGAGGAGAGGTGTCCAGATACCCTTCTCTTGAAAGAGTTCAAGTCGTAGGCAGGAGGAAATACAGACGAAGGAAGATTGTTCCAGAGTTTACCAGCGTGAGGGATGAAAGAGTGAAAATGCTGGTTAACTCTTGCATAAGGGGTTTGGACAGTATAGGGATGGGCATGAGTAGAAAGTTGCGTGCATCGGGGCCGCAGGAGGGGGGGAGGCATGAGGTTACCAAGTTCAAAAGAGCAGTCAGCGTGAAAATATCGACAGAAGATAGAAAGAGAGGCAGCATGGCGGCGGATATTAAGAGGTAGAAGACCATCAGTAAGATGAGGAGAGCTGATGAGACGATGAGCCTTTGACTCCACTCTGTCCAAGAGAGCTGTGGTAGGAGCCCCCCACACGTGAGGTGCATACTCCATACGAGGGCGGACAATGCCCTGTATATGGATAGCAACTGTGCGGGAGAAGAGCTGGCGGAGACGATACAGAACGCCTAATCTTGAGTTAGCTGATTTAGTGAGAGACGAGATGTGAAGTTTCCAGTTAGGATTTTGAGTTAAGGATAGACCGAGGATGTTTAGTGTTGAAAATGGTGACAGCTGAGTGTTGTTGAAAAATAGGAGATAGGTGTTTGGAAGATTGTGTCGAGTTGATAGGTGCAGAAATAGGGTTTTTGAGGCATTGAAGGACACAAGGTTCCTTTTACCCCAATCGGAAATGAGAGTAAGATCTGAGGTTAAGCGTTCTGCAGCCTCCAGTCTGGAGTCATGTAATTCCTGTTGAGAAGGTCTTCAGTTGAAAGAAGTTTAATAATGCAGAGTGGAGTCATCAGCGTATGACTGGATATGACAGTTTGTTATGGAAAGATGATCAGTGATGAATAACAGGAAGAGAGTGGGTGATAGGATAGAGCCTTGTGGAACACCACTGTTAATAGGTTTATGAGAAGAACAGTGACCGTCTACCAGAGCAGAGATAGAACCGCCGGAAAGGAAACTGGAGATAAAGGAACATAGAGAAGGATAGAATCCGAAAGAGGGCAGTTTAGAAAGCAAAGACTTGTGCCAGACTCTATCGAAGGCTTTCGATATGTCTAATGCAACTGAGAAAGTTTCACCGAAACGGCTAAGAGAGGATGACCAAGAATCGGTTGAGAGAACAAGAAGATCGCCAGTAGAACGCCCCTTGCGGAACCCATACTGGCGATCAGATAGAAGGTTAGAAGAGGAAAGGTGCTTTTGAGTCATCCGGTTAAGGATTGATTCAAAACCTTTAGATAGACAGGAAAGTAAAGCTATAGGGCGGTAGTTTGAGGGATTGGAACGGTCACCCTTCTTAGGTACAGACTGTCCGAAGGAATACTTCCAGCAGGAAGGAAAGGTAGATGTTGATAGGCAGAGGCGAAAGAGTTTGACCAGGCAGGTGTCAGCACGTAAGCATAGTTTTAAGGACAATAGGAGGCACTCCATCAGGTCCATAAGCGTTCTGAGAGTTGAGGCTAGAGAGAGCATAGAAAACATCATTAGGAAGAATCTTAAAAACAGGCATAAAGGAGTCGGAGGGGGGATGAGTAAGAGGAATATGCCCCGAATCGTCCAGAGTGGAGTTGTTACAGAAAGTTTGAGCGAAGAGTTCAGCCTTAGAGAGAGAAGAGACGGCAGTGCTGCCGTCTGGGTTAAGAAGAGGCGGGAAAGAGGAAGAAGTGAAATTGGAGGAGATATTTTTGGCTGAGTGCAAGAAGTCTCTGGAAGAATTAGAGAAAGCAAGGTGTTGACATTTGCTATTGATAAAGGAGTTTTTGGTAAGTCGAAGAATAGATTTGGCACCATTCCAAGGAAATGTAAACGTCATGGTTAGCGGGAGTTTGAAGACTCTGGTACCTTTTGAGAGCTGCCTCTCTATCTTTGACAGCACGAGAACAAGCGTGATTAAACCAAGGCTTTTTAGCATGGGGAGTAGAGGAAGTATGTGGAATGTATGCCTCCATTCCTGAGACAATCACATCTGTGATGCGCTGGGCACACACAGAGGGGTCTCTATCTTGGAAGCAGTAATCATTCCACGGGAAATCGGAAAAGTACATCCTCAGGTCGTCCCACCGAGCTGAAGCAAAATGCCAGAAGCATCGCCTCTTCGGTGGGTCCAGACGGTGTACAGGAGCGATAGAATAAAAAACAGAAATAAGGTTGTGATCGGAGGAGCCCAACGGAGAGAACAGTTTGACAGAGTAAGAAGAAGGGTTAGAGGTAAGGAAGAAGTCTAGTATGTTGGGCCTGTCTCCAAGACGGTCGGGAATACGTGTAGGGTGCTGAACCAACTGCTCAAGGTCATTGAGGAGAGCAAAGTTGTAGGCTTGTTCACCAGGCTGGTCAGTGAAAGAGGATGAAAGCCAAAGCTGGTGGTGAACATTGAAATCTCCTAGGATGGAGATTTCAGCGAAGGGAGAGTGGGTCAAGATGTGCTCCAATTTAGAGTTCAGGTAGTCAAAAAAATTTACATAGTTAGTAGAGTTAGGTGAGTGATAAACAGCACAGATGTATATAATAATAGAATGACAATGAAGTCTTAGCCAGATGGTGGAAAATTCTGAAAAGTCAAAGTCGTGGGCACGAGAGCAAGTGATGTCGTTGCGTACGTAGACGCAACATCCAGCTTTGGATTGAAACTGAGGATAGGATATATATATATATATATATATATATATATATATATATATATATATATATATATATATATATATATATATATACAGCACAGAGAGCAAATCAAGGGCAACAAAGAGGTGTAAAAAAAAAGCCCGCTAACTGTTGCTCTCATATAGTGAGTGGCCAAAACAGAGGTCAATTTCGGATGGAGAGTTGTCTTGATACACTCTTCTTGAAAGAAGTCAAGTCATAGGCAGGAGGAAATACAGACGAAGGAAGACCAGTTTACCAGTGAAGGGGATGAAAGAATGGAGATGCTTGTTAACTGTGGCATAAAGGGTTTGGACAGCATAGGGATGAGAATGACTAGAAAGTCGTGTGCAGCGGGGCCGCGGGAGGGGGGAAGGCATGAAGTTAGCAAGTTTAGAAGAGCAGTCAGCATGAAAATATCGATAGAAGGTAGAAAGAGATGCAACATGGCAGCGGAGTTTAAGAGGAAGAAGGCTGTCAGTAAGAGGAGGAGAGCTGATGAGACGTAGAGACTTAGACTCCACTCTGTCCAGAAGAGCTGTGTGAGTGGAGCCCCCCCCACACGTGAGATGCATACTTCATACGAGGGCGGACAAGGCCCCTATAGAGGGGTTGCGCAGACGTCACACCGCTTCGCTTTTGTTTTAGGAAAAACAACTGTCAGCCATTTTGGGAGGCAAGAGCGATCAGCTGAGCCCCTGCCCCCTGATGATGGCTGGCCCGTGCCTAACGTCTTCATGACACAATCTAAATGAATATGCAAATAATCTGGACAGTGAGGCTAGGCTTCGTTATATAACTATCCATTAGGCTGCCAAATGATGATGGACATACAGTATACACATTTATTATCAAACTTTAAGATATATTTGATGATAAGAACGATGAATATATGACTAATTCAACCCCGGGCATCCCCGGGCGGAGTTTAGTAAGAACATAAGAACGTAAGGGTTCGCAAAAAGCCCACTGACCTATACTTGGCACTTGATAGCCCCTGTCTATCTACCGCGAGTGGCAGTGTAGCACCTATCAGTAACAGTAATAGATGGGCCACTAACACACCTACCCACACATTAATAGATGGACACTAACAGACAGTAATAGATGGATACTAACACACCCACCCACACAGTAATAGATGGGTCATTACACCCACCCACACAGTAATAGATGAGCCACTAACACACCCACCCACACAGTAATAGATGAGCCACTAACACACCCACCCACACAGTAAGAGATGGACACTAACACACCCACCCACACAGTAATAGATGAGCCACTAACACACCCACCCACACAGTAATAGATGGACACTAACACACCCACCCACACAGTAATAGATGGGCCACTAACACACTCACCCACACAGTAATAGATGGGCCACTAACACACCCACCCACACAGTAATAGATGGACACTAACACACACACCCACACAGTAATAGATACCTAACACCCTACACCACACATTAATAGATGTGTCTTTAACACCCACCCACAAAGTAATAGATGAGCCAACACACCCACTCACACAGTAAGAGATGGACACTAACACACCCACCCACACAGTAATAGATGGACACCAACACACCCACCCACACAGTAATAGATGGACACTAACACACACACCCACACAGTAATAGATGGACACTAACACACACACCCACACAGTAATAGATGGACACTAACACACCCACCCACACAGTAATAGATGGACACTAACACACCCACCCACACAGTAATAGATGCCACCCACACAGTAAGAGATGGACACACACCCACCCACACAGTAAGAGATGGACACTAACACCCACACCCACACAGTAATAGATGGACACTACACCCACAAAGTAATAGATGGACACTAACACACCCACCCACACAGTAAGAGATGGACACTAACACACCCACCCACACAGTAATAGATGGACACTAACACACCCACCCACACAGTAAGAGATGGACACTAACACACCCACCCACACAGTAAGAGATGGACACTAACACACCCACCCACACAGTAATAGATGGACACTAACACACACACCCACACAGTAATAGATGGACACTAACACACCCACCCACACAGTAATAGATGGACACTAACACACCCACCCACACAGTAATAGATGGACACTAACACACCCACCCACACCCACACAGTACTAGATGGATACTAACACCCAGCCACACAGTAAGAGATGGACACTAACACACCCACCCACACAGTAATAGATGAACACTAACACCCACACCCACACAGTAATAGATGGACACTAACACCCACACCCACACAGTAATAGATGGATACTAACACACCCACCCACACAGTAATAGATGGACACTAACACACACACTCACACAGTAATAGATGGACACTAACACCCACACCCACACAGTAATAGATGGACACTAATACACACACTCACACAGTAATAGATGGACACTAACACACCCACCCACACAGTAATAGATGGACACTAACACACCCACCCACACAGTAAGAGATGGACACTAACACACCCACCCACGCATTAACAGATGGACACTAACACCCACAATCCACACAGTAATAGATGGACACTAACACACCCACCCACACAGTAATAGATGGACACACCCACCCACACAGTAATAGAGGGACACTAACACACCCACCCACACAGTAATAGATGGACACTCACACCCACACAGTAATAGATGGGCCACTAACACACCCACCCACAGTAATAGATGGGTCACTAACACACCCACCCACAGTAATAGATCACACCCACCCACACAGTAATAGATGGATACTAACACACCCACCCACACAGTAATAGATGGACACAAACACACCCACCCACACAGTAAGAGATGAACACTAACACACCCACCCACACAGTAATAGATGGGCCAACACACCCACCCACACATTAATAGATGGAGACTAACACACACACCCACACAGTAAAAGATGGACACTAACACACACCCACACAGTAATAGATGGCAACTAACACCCACACCCACACAGTAATAGATGGACACTAACACCCACACCCACACAGTAATAGATGGACACTAACACACCCACCCACACAGTAATAGATGGACACTAACACACACACCAACACAGTAATAGATGGACACTAACACCCACACCCACACAGTAATAGATGGACACTAACACACCCACCCACACAGTAATAGATACACTAACACCCACACCCACACAGTAATAGATGGACACTAACACACATAGTAACAGATGGGCCACTAACACACCCACCCACACAGTAATAGATACACTAACACCCACACCACACAGTAACAGATGGACACTAACACACCAGATGGACACTGACACACCCACCCACACAGTAATAGATGGGCCACTAACACACGCACCCACACAGTAACAGATGTACACTAACACACCCACCAACACAGTAATAAATGGACACTAACACACCCACCCACACAGTAAGAGTTGGACACTAACACACACACACACACACAATAATATATAGAAGGGCACTAACACCCGCATCCACACACTAATAGATGGACACTAACACACCCACCCACACAGTAACAGATGGATAACACACACCCACACAGTAATAGATGGACACTAACACACACACCCACACAGTAATAGATGGACACTCACACACACCCACCCACACAGTTATAGATGGGTCACTAACACACCCACCCACAAAGTAATAGATGGACACTAACACCCACACCCACACAGTAATAGATGAACACTAACACTTACCCACACAGTAAGAGATGGACACTAACACACTCAGTAATAGATGGACACTAACACCCACCCACCCACACAGTAATAGATGGACACTAACACACACACCCACACAGTAATAGATGGACACTAACACACCCACCCACACAGTAATAGATGGACACTAACACACACACCCACACAGTAATAGATGGACACTAACACACCCACCCACACAGTAATAGATGGACACTAACACACACACCCACACAGTAATAGATGGGCCACTAACACAAACACCCACACAGTAATAGATGGACACTAACACACACCCACACAGTAATAGATGGACACTAACACCCACACCCACACAGTAATAGATGGACACTAACACACACACCCACACAGTAATAGATGGACACTAACACACACACCCACACAGTAATAGATGGACACTAACACACACATCAACACAGTAATAGATGGACACTAACACACCCACCCACACAGTAATAGATGGGCCACTAACTCACACACCCACACAGTAATAGATGGACACTAACACACACACCCACACAGTAATAGATGGGCCACTAACACAAACACCAACACAGTAACATGGCGGGGAAAAGCTGAGGAGCTCTCTTGCGGTAAATATTTGCCTCCCAAAATGGCGGGCCTTTGCGGGGCAGCTGAGATGTGATCAGCTGATCGCTGATGATGACGTCACGTGCAACCCCTCTATATATGGAAAGAATCTGCGCGGGGGATCAGAACTGGCGGAGACGATACAGAACGCCCAACCTCGAAGAAGCTGATTTAGTAAGAGAGGAGATGTGAAGTTTCCAGTTGAGACTTTGAGCTAAGAATAGACCGAGGATATTTAGTGTTGAAAAAGGTGACAGCAGAGTGTTGTCGAAGAACAGGGAATAGGTGTTTGGAAGATTGTGTCGAGTTGATAGATGGAGATTTTTTTTTTTTTTATTTTTTTTTAGGCACTGAAGGATACAAGGTTTCTTTTATCCCAATCGGAAATGATAACAAGGTCTGAGGTTAAGCGTTCTGCAGCCTCCAGTCTGGAGTCGTGTAATTCCTGTTGAGAGGGTCTTCTGTTGAAAGAAGTTGAATAATGCAGAGTGGAGTCGTCAGTGTATGAGTGGATAGGACAGTTTGTTATAGAAAGAAGACCATTGATGAATAACAGGAAGAGCGTGGGTGATAGAACAGTCCTGTGGAACACCACTGTTGATAGGTTTAGAGGAAGAACAGTGACCGTCCACCACAGCAGAGATAGAACGGCCGGAAAGGAAACTGGAGATAAAGGAACAGAGAGAATGATAGAATCCGAAAGAGGGAAGTTTAGAAAGCAAAGACTTGTGCTAGACTCTATCGAAAGTTTTCGATATGTCTAGCGCAACTGAGAAAGTTTCACAGAAACAGCACACACACACACACACACACACACACACACACACACACACACACACACACACACTCACACAAAGAGGGAGAAATGGGAAGGGTGTGCGGAGGGAGGGGCAGAAGTGAGAGTCAGGTCATGTCCTGACCAAAGCCCTGACCTGACTCTCCCTTCTGCCCCTCCCTCCTCCCACCCTTCTCATTTCCCTTTCTGTGTGTGTATGTGTGTGTGTGTCATGACATGACCTGACTCTCCCTTCTCCCCCTCCCTTCTAATTTCCCCTTATGTGTGTGACGCACACCCGGAAAAGTTGCCGGTTGCCCAAGCTGCCACCAACGCGGTGGGAAGAAGGCCCAGTGTGACATCAGGTTATGGACAACCGACAACTCGTTCCTGGATGGGCGTACGGGTGTTGCCAATAGCCACAACTGTTAGAGGAAAACGGCCAGTGTGACACCGCCTCAAGGCAGTGAGGCCGCTGATTGGGAGAACGCCGGCGATGACGTCATCGGACTCCCAGCGAATCACAAGCGTGTTTTCAGAGCTCAGCCAATCGTAAGGCTTCATCTGTTGCTTTAAAACGACCCGTTCTCTCTTCCTGATTTCTTCCTTTTTCCAAGGTACGTATTTTGAGATAACAAGGGAGTAAAGGAGGAAAAGAAGTGAGCTCCAGGGGGCAGCATGAGCCACTTATAATGGCACCACTTTAAAAAGTTGCCTGCGCCATGACGGGCTCGGGGCCGACCATCAGGCCCAGATGGATTGTCTACCGTCGCCATAGGCCACATGTAAGAAAGAAAAAAAATTCTACACAGGTCGGAGCAAATAAGCGCTTTTTCAGTGTTTTCAATACCTCGAGTTTCGCGATCCTCGAGTTTACCGCTCTCCCTTCGGCACGCAGCAAGCGCGACACTCGACAGGGTACAGAATATATATATATATATATATATATATATATATATATATATATATATATATATATATATATATATATATATATATATATATATATATATATGTATATATATACATATATATATATATATATATATATATATATATATATGTATATATATATATATATATATATATATATATATATATATATATATATATATATATATATATATATATATATACACCACTTTCAGGTGTGTGAGCTTACTTTTAGGCCCGAATATATCAAACAGGAGGTAACATACCTCGACGAAACTGGCCTGATTATTTATCTTGACCAGCACATGCTAGAGAAGCCCCTGACACGAAGAGGACGAGAATGGTTCAATCTGATGTACAGGTTTTAATGCAGAAAAGCATAGTTGATGATGAAAACTATAGGAAGAACAGATAATTCATCAGAACGTATGTAAAAGTTGACCTCCATTTGATAAATATTAGACAGTAATTGATAATGAAGATATGCACATAGCGCATTCACCACAGCTAAAAGTTGTATTGTCTGTGGTCTTCAAGCCTGACTGTTCCTAACTTGCTTATGCAAAGGACACTGATAGTGTGTCAAGCTAGATTATCGTAGTCCTTCAAATATTGCAAACACAAATGTACTTGAAAAGTTTCTGGACAATAATTATTGCGCTAAGGGGATCAACATTGTAGCAGCTAATAAGTTATAAAAATGCAGGAAAGAAAAGGAAACTTCAATCTTCTTTTCTTAAAACAAACATTAAGGCAACGTCCTGATTTCATTTTCAGAGACACATACTGGGCAGAATAAGAAAGAGAAGTGTTAAAACTCATACACACACAGCGGAGAGCGGGAAGAGCGAACACCTAAACTTGCTGAAGTCACAGAGAATCACCCAGGCCTTGTCTACCGTGGGCTATGGTTCAATTCACACAGCCCTTTTGGACAGCATAGTCATATAGGGTCTTCGTCTCTTCACCTACATTCATCTTTCTGACAGTCTTCTACCACGTGAATTTCGCCGCAGTGTTGCATCTCTTTCTATCGTCTATCGATAGGTTCCTGCTGACTGCTCTTTTGAACTTGCTAACTGCATATCTCCACCTTTCCCGCGGCCCAACGGCACACGACTTTCTATTCTTATATACTAATTCCTAGACTACATAATTTCGTTACGAAAGTCTTAACCAGCATCTTCATTCTTTCATCCCCTTTGCAGGTAAACTCTGGAACAGCTATCCTGCCTTTATTCCCCCCTGCCTACGACTAAGACTCGGTTCTTGGCCCAGTGCTCTTCATTATTTACATCAACGACGTGGATGTTGGACTCAATAACCGCATTAGTAAATTTGCAGACGACACAAAGATTGGTAACTCGGTTCTCACTGACGAAGACAGGCAAAGCCTCCAAGAGGATTTGCACAAAATTTCAGCTTGGTCGGATAGATGGGAGATGCCCTTTAACGTAGACAAGTGCCAGGTCCTTCAAGTTGGAACGAGGAATAAAAAGTTTGATTACGAAATGCGCGGCGTTAAACTCAAAAGCGTTCAATGCGTCAAGGACTTGGGGGTCAAAATCGCGTCAAACCTCAAATTCTCACAGCAATGCATCGATGCAGCAAATAAAGCGAACAGAATGTTGGGCTTCATTAAAAGAAACTTTTTATTTAAGAATAAAGATGTAATACTCCCGCTCTACAACAGTTTAGTCAGACCCCACTTGGAATATGCGGTACAGTTTTGGTCTCCCCACCATGCAAAGGATATTGCTAAATTAGAAGGTGTTCAGCGTCGGGCAACGAAAAATATCACATCCTTGAGCAACAAAACCAACGAATAAAGTCTTTCTACCCTAAACATTTTCTCTTGAGAAACGTCGCCTCCGAGGAAAACTGATCGAATGTTTTAAAATACTTAATGGTTTCACGAATGTAGACAGATCAACATTGTTTATGATCGATGACACTTTGCGCACGAGGAACAATGGCGTAAAACTCAGATGTAGACAAGTAAATTCAGACTGCACCAAATTTTTCTTCACCAACGTTGTAGTGCGAGAATGGAATAAGCTCCCATCATCAGTGGTCCAGTGTAACACGATTGACTCCTTCAAAAATAAGCTCGACCGTCACTTCCTTCAACTTAATATCAACTAGAGTAGAAATGCAACGTTTTGGAGTCTTCTGATTAATGTAAAATCTCTTAGGTTTATGGACAGACCACCAAGTCTGGACCATGGGGTCTGTGTGGTCTGATTTTCTATGTAAATCAAGAGTTCTGCCTCTGAAACTGACTCGTCTGGCCGGTCTATTCTGTTTTATTTTGTTGTAGCAGTGCTTAGCGGTCTATTTCTTTTATTTCCTTTCTCTCTACTCTCTCTCTCTCTCTCTCTCTCTCTCTCTCTCTCTCTCTCTCTCTCTCTCTCTCTATATATATTTATATATATATATATATATATATATATATATATATATATATATATATATATATATATATATATATATATATATATATATATATATATATATATATATATATTTTTTTTTTTTTTTACAACAAAGGAGACAGCTCAAGGGCCCACAAAAAAAGAAAACAATAATAAAAAAAGCCCGCTACTCGCTGCTCCCAAAAAAGAATCAATAGAGGTGGCCGAAAGAGGTCAATTTCAGGAGGAGAGGTGTCCTGATACCCTCCTTTTGAAAGAGTTCAAGTCGTAGGCAGGAGGAAATACAGATGAAGGAAGATTGTTCCAGAGTTTACCAGAGTGAGGGATGAAAGAGTTTAGATGCTGGTTAACTCTTGCATAAGGGGTTTGGACAGTGTAGGGATGAGCAGGAGTAGAAAGTCGTGTGCAGCGGGGCCGCGGGAGGGGAGGAGGCATGCAGTTAGTAAGTTCAGAAGAGCAGTCAGCGTGGAAATATCGATAAAAGATAGAAAGAGAGGCAACATCGCGGCGGAATTTAAGAGGTAGAAGACTATCAGTAGGAGGAGGAGAGCTGATGAGACGAAGAGCCTTAGACTCCACTCTGTCCAGAAGAGCTGTGTGAGTGGAGCCTCCCCACACGTGAGATGCATACTCCATACGAGGGCGGACAAGGCCCCTGTATATGGATAGCAACTGCGCGGGGGAGAAGAACTGGCGGAGACGATACAGAACGCCCAACCTCGAGGAAGCTGATTTAGCGAGAGTGGAGATATGAAGTTTCCAGTTGAGATTTTGAGTTAAGGATAGACCGAGGATGTGTAGTGTTGAAGAAGGTGACAGGTGAGTGTTGTCGAAGAATAGGGGATAGGTGTTTGGAAGATTGTGTCGAGTTGATAGGTGGAGAAATTGAGTTTTTGAGGAACTGAAGGACATAAGGTTCCTTCTGCCCCAATCGGAAATGATAGCAAGGTCTGAGGTTAAGCGTTCTGCAGCCTCCAGTCTGGAGTCGTGTACTTCCTGTTGAGAGGGTCTTCTATTGAAAGAAGTTGAATAATGCAGAGTGGAGTCGTCGGCGTACGAGTGGACAGGACAGTTTGTTATGGAAAGAAGATCATTGATGAATAACAGGAAGAGAGTGGGTAATAGGACAGAGCCCTGTGGAACGCCACTGTTGATAGGTTTAGGGGAAGAGCAGTGACCGTCTACCACCGCAGAGATAGAACGGCCGGAAAGGAAACTGGAGATAGAGGAACAGAGAGAGGGATAGAACCCGAAAGAGGGCAGTTTAGAAAGCAAAGACTGGTGCCAGACTCTATCGAAGGCTTTCGATATGTCTAGCGCAACAGAGAAAGTTTCACCGAAACGGCAAAGAGAGGATGACCATGAGACAGTTAAGAGAGCAAGAAGATCGCCAGTAGAACGCCCCTTGAGGTATCCATACTGGCGATCAGATAGAAGGTTATAAGTGGAAAGGTGCTTTTGAATCTTCCGGTTAAGGATTGATTCAAAAGTTTTAGATAGACAGGAATGTAAAGCTATAGGGCGGTAGTTTGAGGGATTGGAACGGTCACCCTTCTTAGGCACAGGCTGTACAAAGGCATACTTCCAGCAGGAAGGAAAGATAGATGTTGATAAGCAGAGACGAAAGAGTTTGACCAGGCAGGGTGTCAGCACAGAAGCACAGTTTTTAAGGACAATAGGAGGCACTCCATCAGGTCCATAAGCCTTCTGAGAGTTGAGGCCAGAGAGGGCATAGAAAACACCATTTGGAAGAATCTTAATAACAGGCATAAAGGAGTCAGAGGGGGGATGAGTAGGAGGAATATGCCCAGAATCGTCCAAGGTGGAGTTCTTACAGAAAGTTTGAGCGAAGAGTTCAGCTTTAGAGACAAATGAGACGGCAGTGCTGCCGTCAGGGTTAAGGAGAGGAGGGAAAGAGGAAGAAGTGAAATTGGAGGAGATATATTTGGCTAGATGCCAGAAGTCACGGAAAGAATTAGAAGAAGCAAGGTGTTGACATTTTCTATTAATGAAAGAAGTTTTGGTAAGTCGGAGAATAGATTTGGCACGATTCCGGGCTGAAATGTAAAGATCAAAGTTAGCGGGAGTTCGAAGGCTCTGGAACCTTTTGTGAGCTGCCTCTCTATCTTTAATAGCACGAGAACAAGCATGATTAAACCAAGGCTTTTTAGCATGAGGAGTAGGGAAAGTACGTGGAATGTATGCCTCCATTCCAGAGACAATCACCTCTGTGATGCGCTGAGCACACACAGAGGGGTCTCTCTCCTCAAAGCAGTAATCATTCCACGGGAAATCGGAAAAATACATCCTCAGGTCGTCCCACCGAGCTGAAGCATAATGCCAGAAGCATCGCCAATTCGGTGGGTCCAGAAGATGTACAGGAGCGATAGGACAGGATACAGAAATAAGGCTATGATCAGAGGAACCCAACGAAGATAACAGTTTGACAGAGTAAGCAGAAGGATTAGAGGTAAGGAAGGTCTAGAATGTTGGGCCTGTCTGCCTCGAACTGTTTCACTTGATTTAAAAATCTAAAGAACAGACCTCCATCGTCTTTATTTCACGCAGAAATCCGTCTAATACGCCCAACACACGCAGAAACCCGAAACCCGTCTAATGCGCCCCGAAGAGTCGAAGCCAAGATAGACATTTCTGTCCTGTAGGTACACCAAAACGCGGTCTTATTCCCAAACGGGATGAGCTACTTGCCAATATTGACGTGGAGAAGCCAGACATAATAGCAATCACGGAAACATGGGCCACCTCTGACCACTTAATGACTGAATTTTCAGTTCCGGGATATGAAAGTTTCTACAAGAATAGACTTCACAAAAAAGGAGGCGGGGTCATAGGTTACGTCAAGAAAACACTCCCTGCTATGAACATTGAAAAAAAAAACCAGACTCAGAGCAATACGACTCCGTTTACAAAGAACTAGAAAATTAGCAAGCACAACAAGCTGACGATTCGTACCGTGTATAGACCTCCTACTAGGGGCCGCTTTCACAGTCACTTTTGTTTGTTTTGAACGTTACCAATGGTGGTGATCGCCGCTATAGTATTTCCACGTAAAACTGGCCGTTGGGGTAGTGGCGGCTGCCGGGTTAGCCTAGCCCCGTACCTAACCACACAATCTCAACACCTCTCGCTACGCCGGCACCCCCCACTACCCCATCGGCCAGTTTCACGTGGAAATACTACATATATAGCGGCGATCGCCGCCATTGGTAACGATCAAAACAAACAAAGTGACTGTGAAAGCGGCCCCTATAAGCAACAAGCAGCTGACGACGCAGCGCTAGATGTGGAAATTCATGCCATAATTCAAAACAAGCAGTCCGTGATTATTGGGGACTTTACCTGTCCTAAAATCAATTGAAACACAATGAATGGAGACGAGGAGGGTAATAGACTACTCAAAATGTTAGAAGACACATTTCTAACCCAGATTATTACTCAACCGACGCGAGAGAACAATATCCTTGACCTCGTACTCGTGACGGACCCCGACTTCGTACGCGAAGGGAGGGTCGGTGAGAAACTAAACGGCTGCGATCACCACCTAAATCGCTTCAGCATTAGAACGGAACACGAGCTTATAGAAAATGCGTCCAAGATTCCAGACTAGAGATATGCGAACTTCAATTTTGCTCGTGAACTAGTACCTCAAGCTACTTGGGAACACCTAAACTTCGCCCTTGTAGACGACGCGTGGAATATCTTCAAAAATAAACTCCTATAAGTAGAGAGGACAACGGTCCCCATGAAGACAAGGAGAAGAAACAACGACGTAAACTCGCCATAGATCACTATCCAATACAGAAGGGCGATAAATTTAAAAAAATATATATAACTTGTTGAAGGAAAACAACACAGATGAAGCAAGTGAACAATACCAACGCAGCTTCAGAGCTTGCAGAACCCTCATCCGCCAATATAAGCGCGACCATGAGAAGCGAATAGCACGCGAATCCAAGTCTAACCCGAAAAAGTTTTTCACATATATAAGAACAAAAAAGAAGTCGAAAAGCAACATCGGTCCTCTAAAAGATGAAAGCGGCGCCCTAACACATGGTTGAAATCCTGAACAAGAACTTCGCGTCTGTGTTCACGGTCGAGAACACAGAGTTGATACCCGAGAGCCCTATTCCACCGAGGGAATCACGCCCCTAGAAACTGGCTCAATTGGTGAAAAGGACGTGCAAAAGTACTTAGGTAAACTAGAGACAAACAAGTCAACCGGACCCGACGACTTTTCACCCAGGCTGCTCAAGGAACTCAAGCAGCAAATGCTCAAGCCACTCACCATCTATAAATTGACACTACAACAAAATAAAGTTCCTGAAGACTAGACACAAGCGAACGTAACACCGACCTACAAGAAGGAGACAAGAGCGAGGTCATGAACAGACCAATCAGCTTGACTTCAGTGGTTGGAAAAGTTCTCGAGAAGATTGTCAGGAACAAACTCGTCAAGTTTCTTGAAGACAACAATATAATTTCCGATGCTCAGCACGATTTCAGGAACAAGCGCGCATGCTTGACCAACTTACTGGATGTTTTCAGGGGTATATATGAAAACTGGGACAATAAGGTCCCCAACGATGTTATCTATCTAGACTTTCAGAAGGCCTTTGACAAGGTTCCGCACGAACGACTTCTCAAGAAACTGAAATCGGCGGGACTGGGAGACAATCTGATTGCGTGGATAAAAGATTGGCTCACTAGAAGAAAGCGACGAGTTATACTCAACGGGCAGGCCTCCGAGTGGCTCCCGGTGACAAGTGGAGTGCCACAGGGGTCACTGCTGGGCCCCATACTCTTCATTATATATATCAACAACCTTGAACTGGGATTAAAATCCACACTTTCTAAATTTGCTGACTACACCAAGGTGGGAGGGAAGCCCCTCACGACAGCAGACTGCGAAATTATCCAGAGAGACTTGGATCAGATCACTCAGTGGTCGGAAAAGTGGCAGATGTCCTTCATGTCATGATGTAAAGTAATGCACATCGGGTCCAGAAATAGCAACCACACTTACTACATGGGTGGCGAACCACTACAGGCAGTGCAGGAGAAAAAAGACCTCGGGGTTGCTATCAGCAGTGACTTGAAACACGCAAAACACTGCAAGTCTGCCTGCAAGAAAGCCAATACTATGCTCGGATTCATAGCAAGGAACTTCGAATACAAGACGCCGGGGGTTGTGTTATCCCTGTATAATTCTCTGATAAGGCCCCACCTGGAATACGCAGTGCAGTTCCGGTATCCTAACTACAAGAAGGACATTGAAATACTCGAGAGAGTACAGCAACGCGCTACGAAAATTATACCGTCATTGAGGACGCAACCTTATGAAGAACGACTCAGCGACTCAACCTTTTCACGTTGGAAAAGAGACGACTGCGGGGAGACATGATACAAGTCTTCAAGTACCTGAACAAGTTCAACAATGTTGATCACTCCAAACTCTTCACGCTACAATCTAACCCGCGAACAAGAAACAGCGGTAAACCAATTCAAGCCAAGCGATACTATACGGATATCGGCAGGAGTTATTTTTCGAACAGAGTCGTCCGCCACTGGACTAACCTTCCTGCAGAACTGGTTTGTGCGGAAACAATCAACTCCTTTAAAAATCGCATTGACCGTCAATTTGCTGCGTCGGGAGTGAACTAAACATATCAACAAATACGTTCAGTAGTGCTTTAATCCTTCCCGCAAGCCACTCCTGTGTCTGACGGATTGATTAAATCTCTAAAAAGAGGCAGCCTCGCAATGAGCCAATAGGCTTTCTGCTGCCTGCTCCTCCATGTTTCCATGTTTTACCTATAATTTATACGCTTTTAATAGGGGAGTATCAAGAAACCTCCCATCCGGTTTCGACCCTCTTTCGGATACTTTATCAACTATTGCAGGAGTAGGTCTAGCGTGTTTTTTTGTTTCCTTAATTTTTTCCCTTGCAAAAAAATGACTCTCCCCTTTCCCTTCCTCAGGTAGATTATATGATTTTTTTTTACAGATGTCCCTCTGATTTCCAGTAAAAACTAAAGGAAAACTATGTTAATGCTTCTTACCTGGGTGGGCCATAACAGGTAGAAGGAAGAAGAACGCTATGGCCACACACAACTGTACGCGCCACAACAACCACGTCTTCTGTCCAGACGCTGACATGCTGAATCTTGCTGACTCACTGTTTGTATGTAATTTTTTTCTGTAAAGTTTTTCCTTTCCTTAACCAGCTTTTACTCTCTTTTCTTATTTGTATACGTATAAACTTTTTTTCTTTTTTGTTACACTATGACACAGAACAATTAACGTATACTTTCGTAAAAAGTTTAAAGTTGCTAATATGTTTTTTTTTTTTTTTTTTTTTTTTTTGAGATTACGGACAACTCTCACTGACTCTTGCTTACTCCAATTGACTTACTGACACACGAAGTCGGACTAAAACTTGCATTCAGCAATGATTATCAATCTTTAATGTCCTCCTTTTTAGGAATAAAATATCATTTCACTTTGTCTTGTTCAGCGATAACTCTCACCGACTCTTGCTGACTATAGTAGGTGTCATGTAACATGGCCGCTAATTATTTTTGTGTTCAGAAAAATCCGGCTCGTCAAATTTAATAAATAATCATTCCACCTTTTACATTGTTGGTTTTGAACAATTAACTTTTCCGCTCAGTAAAATATGTTTGCCATATATGTTTGATTTATTTGTAATAAGAAAAACAGTCAACTCGTGTTTCATTTTGTTTTTGTTTTTTACATTAACCTGGTAAAATGTAATGCAAAAATATTCTTCCTGTCGTTTTTTTTTCTTATTTGTGTTTCCTGTCACTACAAAGTGTGTGTGTGTGTGTGTGTGTGTGTGTGTGTGTGTGTGTGTGTGTGTGTGTGTGTACGTTACTCTATGGCTGCTAAGATTGTAATTTTTTTCTTGCTTCCGGTTCGTAGAACTATAAATGGGGTGTGTTTACCTGTTTGATATTTACAAAACTACAATGAGGGTGTATTTACAGTGGGAAGGCTTTTTATTCGTAATTCGTAAAGCACCATCCACAATGTGCCTCTTGATGTGCGCTGTGTTAGAAGTGGTGTTGAAAATCGAGGCTATCAACCCAACTACGTGCACTGCTGAGACGTGTCGGCCGAGGCAATTGGATGGGGTAGACCCGGTAGAGGCTGGTCGACTTGGATGATTACAGCGTCCTTAGCCTTCCCGATCTCTCTCTCTCTCTCTCTCTCTCTCTCTCTCTCTCTCTCTCTCTCTCTCTCTCTCTCTCTCTCTCTCTCTCTCTCTCTCTCTCTCTCTCTCTCTCTCTCTCTCTCTTTTTCTCCTTGTTCACTCTTCTTCCTTTATGGGTGGCCGGAGGATTTATCCACTCAGGGGCCCCTCGTCCCTCCCCACGGCTAGTAGTCAATCCAGCTCCTGATCTAGGTTGGTTGGGGAGGGGCATGCAACCACTCCTCACAAAACAAACTTCAATACAAAAAAAAAAGCAGAGGTTGGGGTCGCGGCAGAACCTCTACCCAATCCAGTTCTGCTGAAAGGTCCGACCGCGGCATGCTTCCCTAATACACCCGCATCGGAGGAGCCTACCGTTAGTGAAGGGAGCAAGTTAGAGCTTTGTGGAGACATACATCAAGAAGGAAGACTGGTCTCTTAGCCCCTCTTTTTGTTTTGGGGGTGAATGGGGAGGTAGTGAGGTGGCCCACTCACGCAGGAGCAGCCACGAGATTAACCTTCGGAGGACTCTACGTGTGGGTTCCTGAAATGTACTGATAATCTCTAAGGATCCCCGACTGCCCAAAAGGCTGTAGGGGAATATAGTGATACTCTCTGATATAAGGAGGCGTGGCAGTGGTGAGATCAGTACTGAGGGGTACACTTATTGCTCGTCCGGCTAGAGAAATGGTTCTCGTCTTAATTAAGGAATGGTGATAGGCATCTCCAGCCGACTGCAACCATTTATGATTGAGGTTGCTCTGGCTGGTGAACGTATCATACAAGTGAGGTTGAAGCACACTCAGGGCTTCATATCTCTTGTTGCAGTATATGTCCCAACTGAGATTTGTAAAACTGAAGAGGTGTTATACGTCAAAATCGACTCAATATTAGCCCAGTGGCCCCCTCGGGAGACATTCATTGTGTTGGGTGACTTCAACGCGTTGGTCTCCAGGGTCCTGGTGCCAGGAATACCAACAACTCGCTCCTGAATTTTGCAAGGTTCAAGAGGTTGAAAATTACAGGTTCTTGATACTCGAGACCTGACCTGCACCGGGAAACTTGGTATAGCAATGATGGAGGGGTAGCTACGAAGATTGGCCACATCCTTGTAAGCATTCAAATACTCAGCATCCTCTGATGTAATCATACTGTGTATTATCTCGAGAGACTGAAAGATTGGCGTGTGCCAATAAGTATGTACTATGTACTAATAGTCTATGTATGTGCTAATAGTCTGAAATCGATTCAAAGTGCTGAGCTCCCTTGAGGACCTTGTAGAATAGTGGGATAGATGCAGAGGAGTGCTGAGAGCGCCAAAGATCAAGAAGTATTTTTTCTTCGGGGTAGACGCTGGAGAATGTCGAAAATAGTCACGCTGCCAGATTTCTTAGGAATCGGGACCAATATAAGGCTCAACACACTCTTGTAGGTTCAGAAAATGTTCCTGTTTCTTTACTTAGCATATGTTATACACGATACGTACGATAAGCAGTACTTACACATGTATAAAACGCTTTTCAAAGCTCAATAGGATAATAAAAAGTAATATCGGTGGGACGAGATCTGAGAATAACATTTCATGTTTACAATTTTCATCTTTTATCGATATTTGCAACAATAATCGCATCACTTTAAGAGTAGAACGTTTGTTCTCGTACATAAAGTCGTCCCTACTACGATGGATCTTTTAGATTTTCGATAAAATGCGATATAAGAGGAGACAAGGATTTGCAAATAGTTAAATAATCATTAAATCTTATTTTCTGACTTATTTTCACCATAACTACTTTTTTTTTTTAACCATATCGAGTTTTGAGAATTGTGTGATAGATTACAAACACTACTTTTTTTTACAGCAAAGGAGACAGTTCAAGGGCATAAAAAAATAAAAAAATGGTGAAAAAAAAAGCCCGCTACTTACTGCTCCTAAAAAGAGTACAGAGGAGTGGCCGAAAGAGAGGTCAATTTCGGGAGGAGAGGTATCCTGATACCCTCCTCTTGAAAGAGTTCAAGTTGTAGGCAGGAGAAAATACAGACAAAGGAAGATTGTTACAGAGTTTGCCAAAGTGAGGAATGAAAGAGTGATGATGCTGGTTAACTCTTGCATAAGGGGTTTGGACAGTATAGGGATGAGCTTGAGTAGAAACTCGTGTGTGGCAAGGATGCGGAAGGGGGAGAGGCATGCAGTTAGCAAGTTCAGAAGAGCAGTCAGCGTCAAAATATCGATAGAAGATAGAAAGAGAGGCAACATGGCGGCGGAATTTAAGAGGTAGAAGACTATCAGTAAGAGGAGGAGAGCTGATGAGACAAGAGCTTTGGACTCCACTGTATCCAGAAGAGCTGTGTGAGTGGAGCCCCCCCACACCTGAGATGCATACTCCTTACGAGAGCGGACAAGGCCCCTGTATATGGAAAGCACCTGTGCGGGGGAGAAGAACTAGCGGAGACGATACAGAACGCCCAACCTTGAGGAAGCTGATTTAGTGAGAGAGGAGATGTGAAGTTTCCAGTTAAGATTATGAGTTAAGGATAGACCGAGGATATTTATTGTTGAAGAAGGTGACAGCTGAGTGTTGTCGAAGAATAGCGGATAGGTGTTTGGAAGATTGTGTCGAGTTGATAGGTGGAGAAATTGAGTTTTTGAGGCACTGAAGGATACAAGGTTCCTTTTACCCCAATCGGAAATGATAGCAAAGTCTGAGGTTAAGCGTTCAGCAGCCTCCAGTCTGGAGTCATGTAATTCATGTTGAGAAGGTCTTCTATTGAAAGAAGTTGAATAATGCAGAGTGGAGTCGTCAGCGAATGAGTGGATAGGGCAGTTTGTTATGGAATGAAGATGAACAACAGAAAGAGAGTGGGTGATAGGACAAAGCCCTGTGGAACACCACTGTTGATAGGTTTAGGGGAAGAACAGTGACCGTCTACCACCGCAGAGATAGAACGGCCGGAAAGGAAACTGGAGATAAAGGAACAGAGAGAGGGATAAAATTCGAAAGTGGGCAGTTTAGAAAGCAAAGACTTGTGCCAGACTCTATCGAAAAGCTTCGATATGTCTAGCGCAACTGAGAAAGTTTCACCGAAACGGCTAAGAGAGGATGACCAAGAATCAGTAGGGGGCTTCGTGGTGCAGTGGTTAACACACTCGGCTCACAACCGAGAGAGCGGCTTTTCCGATACCCTATACCCACACAGGAGTGAGTGGGTACCAGGTATTACTCAGGGGTTGTGTCCCGTCTCCTGGGATCTGTTCCCTTCTCCTATAATTCCTCCCCCTTCTGTCTCTCTCCGGCATATGACCACTGATTCCGCCGAATGGCTTAAAACTATCCACATGCTGTCCTGAAGACAACCCATCAACCCGGACTCTAGAAAACCGTCCAAGTGAATCAAGAATGAGATCCGGGGAGTACCATGAGCCAAGAGAAGATGGCGCCACTATAAACACCTGCCTGCGCCATGACGGGCTAGGGCCAACTGCCATATAGGCCCTCAAGAAAAGCCTACCGGCGCTATAGGCGTACACACGTAAAAAAAAAAAATGTTGCGCCGACTAAACGAAACTCTCAACTTTCCAACCAAAAATCTTAGGAGAGTAGAAGATCATGATAGACCGCCTTGCGGAACCCATACTGGCGATCAGATAGAAGGTCAGATGTGGAAAGGTGCTTTTGAATCTTCCGGTTGAGATTGATTCAAAGCTTTAGATAGACAGGAAAGTAAAGCTATAGGGCGATAGTTTGAGGCGTTGGGCGGTCACCCTTCTTAGACACAGGCTGTATGAAAGCATACTTCCAGCAGGAAGGAAAGGTAGATGTTGACAGGCAGAGGCGAAAGAGTTTGACCAGGTATGGTGTCAGCACGGAAGCACAGTTTTTAAGGACAATAGGAGCATAGCTGGGCACGATAACAGAAAACCTTATTTCCGATAACCGATAACTGATAATGAAAAACCTTAACGGCGATAACCGATATTCGTTAACTAGAGACACAAATATAGGCGATAACCGATAACCGATACCCGATATAAATCCACAATTCCGATACTAGCTAGCGATAAGTCCGATTGGCGAAAACAATACTATATTGATATTTCAGATAGAACAACATTGATGAATTCAAATTTTCATTATCTGTATTTTAGGAAACTTACAAAACCTTAAAACCACACGTTGACACATACATATGGACGGTAATACTAGAAATGCCTGAACCGGTGTTGTGTTATTTGGTGTCTCCACCGTCAAAAATTGTTTACAAACACTGGTCTCTCGTGAACGGTGCATGCTCAGACCAGCAAGCGTAGACCTGTACAGTCTCACAAAGCTTTTAAACCGTAATTAAGGGTTGCTGGAAGACTGAATCAGACATATAGTACCACTGCCACCATCCTCACTGTTTCTAGAACGACACTCTGTACGAGTTGTATTTATATGTACAGAGTGTACGTCGTTCTAGAAACAGCGAGGATGGTTGTACAGTATGTTTGATTCAGCTTTCCAGCAACTCTTAATGTGTTAAGACACATGCGCAGTTCACGAGAGACCAGTGTTTGTAAACAAAAGCGCCAGCTTTTGACGATGGGACACCAAATAACACAACACCGGGTGCCTTCAGTATCATGGCATGGTCACAAACGAATATGGAATATCAAATTTGAGGCACTGAATAATCATTTTTGGGGCAAAGTTAAATGATTTTTCTATGATTTATTGATTTTTGAGTAGCATAAAAAAATAACCTAGTGTTTTAATTTTCATGATCTAAGTATGAAATCTCATCACCGAAGATATTTCATACCCCGAAGTTTTTCATACAACACCGGGCCACGCATGCGCAGTAGGGAGACAACGTTTTTTTTCTGAGGCGGAAAAAAAGTAGCGATTATCGCTAGTTTGGTTACAAAAGTAACGAAGATACCGATATATATTTAAATAAGTAGCGGATGGTCGATAATCCGATTTTGTTATCAGCGATAAAGTATCGCGATAACTTATCGCGATAACGCCCAGCTATGAATAGGCGGCACTCCATCAGGTCCATAAATCTTCTGAGAGTTGAGGCCAGAGAGGGCATGGAAAACATCATTCTTATGAATCTTACTAACAGGCATAAAGGAGTCAGAGGGTGGATGAGTAGGAGGAATATGCCCAGAATCGTCCAGAGTGGAGTTTGAGCGAAGAGTTCAGGCTTTGAGATAGGCGGTGCTGCCGTCAGGGTTAAGGAGAGGAGGGAATTTGCTATGGATGAAAAAGGTTTTGGTATGTCGAAGAATAGATTTAGCACGATTCCGGGTGGAAATGTAAAGATCATGGTTAGCTGGAGTTCGAAGGCTCTGGTACCTTTTGTGAGCTGCCTCTCAATCTTTGACAGCACGAGAGCAAGCGTAATTAAACCAAGGCTTTTTAGCATGAGGAGTAGAGAAAGTACATGGAATGCCTCCATTCCAGAGACTATCACCTCTGTAATACGTTGGGCACACACAGAGGGGTCTCTCACCTGGAAGCAGTAATCATTCCACGGGAAATCGGGAAAGTACATCCTCAGATCATCCTACCGAGCTGAGGCAAAATGCCACAAGCATCGCCTCTTCGGTGGGTCCAGAGGATGTACAGAAGCGATAGGACAAAATATGAAAATAAGGTTGTGGTCGGAGGAGCCCAACGGAGAGAACAGTTTGACAGAGTACGCAGAAGGGTTAGAGGTAAGGAAGAGGTCTAGTATGGTCGGTCGGGAATACGTGTAGGGTGCTGAGCCAACTGCTCTAGGTCGTTGAAGAGAGTAAAGTTGTAGGCTTGTTCACCAGGCTGGTCAGTAAAAGAGGATTTAAGCTAAAGCTGGTGGTGAACATTGAAATCTCCCAAGATAGAGATTTCAGCGAAGGGAAAGTGGGTCAGGATGTGCTCCACTTTAGAGTTCAAAAAGTCAAAGAATTTTACATAGTTAGGTGAGAGATAAACAGCACAGATGTATTTAGTAAAAGAATGACATTATGACAATGAAGTCTTAGCCAGATTGTGGAAAATTCTGAAGAGTCAAGATCGTGGGCACGAGAGCAAGTGATGTCGTTGCGCACGTAGGCGCAACATCCAGCTTTGGATTGAAATTTAGGATGGAGATAGTAAGAGGGAACAGAGTAGAGATTGCTGTCAGTAGGCTCAGAAACCTGTGTTTCGGTGAGGAAGAGGTGAGGTTTAGAGGAGGAGAGTTGGTGTTCCACAGAATGAAAATTAGAACAAAGACCGCGAATGTTGCCGAAATTGATAAGAAAGAGGTTCGAGGAGTTATCAAGACACCTCTCAAGTCGGCAGCCAAAAGGGGAGTCCTCCCTGGGGGAATTTGTGCCCCCCCCCCCTCCCCAGGCGGGGATTCCTAGGCACTACTACAGTACGCCATTTTGAATTTTGTGTGTATGTTGTGTGAATGTAGTGTGGTGTGGATAGAGAGAGGATATGTCTTTAGAGAGCATGCTGTACTACTCTCTGGTGTTGATGAGACAATAGTCATGCCAACAAAATTTGCCCATCATATGTAACAAATGAGTTCAGTAAAGAAATATGAATGTTTTCTGAAACTACAAGTACTGTCCGTTTCCTCGGCTCTTTCCCATGGCGGCGTTCAACACAAACATCTGGCTCAAGGCCTATAGAACAGAGAAACCTTGCATCTGCCTCATGCAGATCTGTATAAGACAAAGTGTGGACAGGGCCACCTCCACTGAGGAGGAGTATCGATGTTCTTCTTTATGGTTCGTAAAACTAAGGCTAGGATCACATTAACGATCTTGCACACCGACGCCTCCCAACGTCAAAAAATGTCGCCATTCTCTTCCCGACCATATTCAAGTAAACCCAAGGATCGTTTGCGGCACCACCATATTTCACCGAACGTCGCGCGCGTCAGCCCACGCGACGGCGGTTTTGGAAATTGCTCCTTGGAAACTGCCGCGGTTCCATACCCATAAAATTGCCAGTGATCGCTAGCTATTTTAACTAGAACTCGGTTAAGGCCTATTGAAGCGATGAGGACTCGCACACTGTAAATCTCTCACGTGATAAATTATGATGCACTCTGCCTATATTCTACAAGACATTGATCCCAAGTATTTATGCTAACATTTTCATGTGAATTGGTGAAACACTCTACCATTCAGTTATTACAAGCTAAATACTCCCAACTCAGCTTACACCAGTCTCGGATTTTTTTCTACTCTCCTGCCGCATGTATAGCTTGAACCATTTTTCCAATAGATTCCACGAAAACTATTGTTTAATCTGCCAAGTACCGAACAGAATCTACCCAGTAGAACTCGTGGTAAAGAGATGTTTAAATGGCCGAAACCCGCACGGTGCCGAAAGGAGCGGGTGAGCGGCCGAACTCTCTCACCGAGACCTCCCAAAACAAAGGACAGGGGGAGAAAGAAACAGTGGAACATCTAATTGTAGAATGTAGCAACTACGTGAGGCAGAGAGGGGAGTTAGTAGCAGGATTAGTGACGGTAATAGGCAGGATGGAGTGGGCTAGGTGGCTAGAGAAGGACAACGGAGCAATCTGCTCTGTGTTAGGGCTATGTATGGAGACAAAAGGAAACAGAAAGAAGAATTGTAAGGCTGGCAAATGTTCCTGTTGATGCAGTGCTGGGAGAAAAGGGCACAAAATGCTTGAATAAGTGCACAGAAAAAACAATGAAAATAAGTGATTTCAGGAACAAACAGAAATCATAATACAGTAGCGTATTACAGTGAGGAAAGATACGTAACGCAATACCTATTGTAACAAATGTGCTGTATGTGAATGATTGTATGTGTAATGTGATGAAATTGTAGTATGATGCAATGTTAGCTCAGCATGGTGCAACTCTACTTGTTGGGACAGGAGAGACAGAGGGGAGCTCAGGGCCACCGGTCGCCTTGGGCAGAAGTGCTGAGGCTCGGCGGTTGCGAGCAAGGGGTGGCTTTCTGAGGGGCAGATTGAGAAGACGCGTGTCTGGGCTTAGAGGTGTTGAGCTGCTCCTGCTCAAGTGAGCTGTGTGCATCCGGTGCGTGACTGCCGTGCCCTGTACTGTGCACATCACTTCCGATTAACTAACTGTTCTGTGCCCTTGAAAGTTGCTGTACTGTGTGAGGAACCTGTCATTAAACTAGAACTAAGTGTTGAACGTGTATCCTTTGTGCCCTGCCCCGTACTCCCCCTCCTCCCTCGGTGTTCGGTATGGGCCGCTGTGGAGTGACTGGTGCCCGTGTGGTTGTTCTCCGGGGAACACGCCGCCTGCCTGCTCGTGGATGGTGTGTAGGGGAAATTCAGCGTAACACTATTGAAAAAGCAAAGTGTGTGAATAAGAAGAAGAGAAAGGGACCAAGGGAGGAGGACCCAAGAAGCGATACAAAGCGTTACAGGTCAAAAGAAGAAGAAGGTTTGTTTTGGTATGGTTACGGACCGTCTCAAAACAGAATGTCAAGTCGTATTAATACATATGAACAAGTATATAGTCTGTGTTCGTGAATTATTAATTGCTTTAGTGTATCAAGAGCCTAAAATTGATAGTACAGAAGTTTTTTGTAGACAAAAAACAACTTGAACATTTTCTTCCCCAAG
>NC_066540.1:5455432-5471602 GCF_024679095.1 Eriocheir sinensis | reverse complement strand
ATGTCTGCGACATGCTGCCAACTAGTCTTAAGACGAGTCTCAACGGTCAATTTTTGAAATGGCGCCATGCCTACGACAACCACGACTCTGCCGACCGATTGGCCGACAGCCGCAGACGGTCTTGACGACAGTCTTTCAAATTGTCTGTCAACTGGTTGGCCGGCTAACTGGCCGACAGTTGCCAAGGAGATGGCCGACGGTCTTCCTGACGGTCTTCGCGACTGTCTTGGCCACTGTCTTGGCGTCAGCCTTGCAATTCCTTAAAATACGGAATCGCTCTGTATTCGAGAATGTAATGTATCATTCCGTTTTGAACCAATACGTAACGGCATTTGTTCCTTACGGTATTTTGTTATCTGAATGGTCAAGCAGATACAATTCAGTATCTTAAAATTGTAGTGAGCGCATTTTTCGGTTAATCACAAAACCAGCCCGTAAAATCTGTCAAAGGTTCGTCCTAAAATACGTGTAAAATACGCGACGTAACGTCCCTCCCCCCTCCCTCTTGCCAGGGTTAAGGGAGGCAGAGCGGGTTAGACTGCTTTAATCCATCTGCGCAGACCTGTGACGTGGACTGAAACCCAGATAGGGGCAAGGATAAGAGACATACTAAGGATAGTTCAGTGAAACGTCATCAACTCAGCCATGACGTCACGTGTTCTGTGACGTCACGGCGGTGACGCTCGCTGGAGACTATCGACAGCAAGAATTTCATTCGAATCTTGGTTTTATTCAAGGATTTACACATCATATATGAAGTGTGGTGTTCTCTGAAACAGATAATAGTTGTACAGGTAGTTTTAATATGATGTGGTATTAATATTAAACAAGAATTACATGGATCTTCGGCAAAACACTGAGGGAAGGCTGGTGATACTGGTGGACCGATCAACACATTTTACATATTTTTAAACTGGTTAACAACTTCTAAAGCTATACCTAGCTTCTGCTTGGATCTATTCAGGTATTTTCCTTCACAAAGCCTGGGATATATTGTAACAACCCAGCACGGCACGTACAAAAAAAGGAGCACACAGAGTGTGACTCCAGCCAAGTTCCACAGCCTAGCTCCATTTTTCCTCTTATTTCTCCATTATGAGAGATTATTAAGGATTTGATGTACACATATGTTAATGCACATGCCTTATTTATACATTATAACCTAGAATTACCCATGTAAATAGTTATAACAAAAATATGTAAAAAATAATGTACTTGCTAGCTCAATGTTTCCTACCTGGTCCCCTTATTTCTCCATTAAGAGGGATTATTAAGGTTTCTACTGTACTTATTCATTAACATATCACTCTTATACATTCATCCCTAGGACGCATTATAGCCTATGCATTTCATGTCTCGCCCATCCATTGCCTCACATCTAACATTTCTCCATATGTCTACCTAACTTTTCTTTTCACGTCATTACTTTTTTCCTGTATCTTTTTTGGTTCAGGTTTTAGTTCCAAATAACTATCATTAGGACTTGGTGTTAGTTCTCATTGATGATTACAATAACAAATTAAGCACAGAGAAAACCGTGACAATAAGACACAACTCCTCTCAGAATGGTTTATTATTTTTGTTGATTCCTCGTTATTTACTCTTGTTTTCACCTATTTAAGACAATACAAACCTTCCTTAATCTTTTATATGCCTTCTACATAGTTAAATACCCTCCTAAATAACGTAAAACAATAAGAAAAAAACTGCACTGGAGCGATGTGGATCATATTACTTACCCGGATCATTTTCCTGTTTTGGGAGAAAAAGGGAAGGTACAGCATCGGCCTTTAGTGATCTTGTTGCCTGTGGAGACTTGTTGATCAACTTCCTCTTGATAATGTAGTGCTGTGTGTAGTCTGTCGCCTTGAAATGACTTGAACAAAATTTGGCAGTATCTGGATTTAACTTATCTTTACGACTACACGCTTGAATCCACTGCCTAACTAAGGACTATGTCTTCGGAAAACGATATAAACGAAGCTTTCCTAGTTTCTTACACCTGTTATTGTTATTACAGCCGTAAACAGCACACCTTGTCATTGTTCACAGCAAGAAACTTCAATCCAGTGGCACCGCGGCCACACGTGTGGGTCTCCAGTGACGTCTCTGTTTACATATGACGTCACGAGCGCGGCATTGTGGGAAAAACAAGTGCTTAGCGATTTATCCTAATATGTCTATCATCCTTGGGTAGGGGGAAGAGGGTAGGGAAGGCGGGGTCAAAATCTAAAAATAGATCTCGGGTAGGGTATACTAAAAGGAGAACGTGGACCGGAGGGGTAACTATGGAAAATTGCCTTACCGCACATTCGCGCACAAACACATTATTCTCTCTCTCTCTCTCTCTCTCTCTCTCTCTCTCTCTCTCTCTCTCTCTCTCTCTCTCTCTCTTACACACAGTTATGGTATCTTGTCAGCGTTGTTGGTAAACGTACAGTGCTTTACTCTCTGCCCCTGGTCAGATCTGTATCCATACACCGAACAATAAGCCTCTGGACCACGGGTAACTCAGACTTCCTTGTTCTTAACGCTGGGAAGGTCACGGTCGGACTGGCCTGGGGCCGGTTTCATCAAAGGTCCCAAGTCCTTGGAAGTAGTCTCAAGGAGTCCCAAGCACGCTTGGGACTCTTTGAGCACACTTCCAAGGACTTGGGCCCAAACCTTTAATGAAACCGGCCCCTGGCCTCTCCCTTCTGACTCCGGCCACTGGGTCCCACTATACGTCATGCGCGGGGCGAGCTACTTTTCACTCGGAAGCGGACTAACCCTGTCCTCTCATAAGGATAGAATGCTTGATACAGTCACTCTAAAAAAATTCCTGACTTTTACAATCCTTTCGTGTTCACTACTGACGCGTCCTACTGCAGTACTGGTGAAATATTGCAACAACAGGATAATGATGATAAACTAAGACCTATATTTTTTTTTAGTGAGAAATTGAACACGGCAGAACAGCGGTACAGTGCAGTTGAACGAGAGGCTTTAACTGTAGTTTATGGGTTGCATGTAAACCGCCTATTAATACTGGGTTACCCTACTGAGATCCACACGGATCACAGACCTTTAGTCTGGTTGTTACAGGTAGCTCGTCCCAACGGCAAGATAGCTAGATGGCAGACTCTCATGAGTGAGTATGATCTCACAATCAATAATTTGCCTAGCAAGGAAAATATAGTAGCAGATTTTTTTTATCAAGGATGAAGGCTCACAGCCTCACAGGACATTGAGATTGAATTAGAAGGAGTTGCGCGATAATGTTTATGGATGGGGAACAACAAAAACCGTGGAACACGTAGATAATGAGAGGCAAGGTATTGCACTAGTGCAGAAAAAGAAACAGGCGCCGAAAGATAAGAAAATAAAATGTATGATATGTATGGACCTGAATTGTGAGTGTATTGGCCACACACTTGACTGGAGTATTCAGAGGATTAGCGAACTGCATGATGAGCAGCCAGCATATAAGTATGCTAAAAGAAGGAAGCCCCATGAATGAGACTGAGCAAAGACTCAGAGAAAAAAGGCATAATGTGAAGATGCCGCCCCTGTTAGAGGTACAGGTGGAAAATGTGTTATATTGTGTTGAAGATGGCCATAATGTGAGATGCCGCCCCTGTCAGAGTTGCAGGTGGAAAATAATGTTTTAGTGAATCCGTACGGAGAAGCCACTAAGGTGGTGGTTCTACCCCCCAAGTATTTCCAAGGCGATAACTCTGGCTCATTCGTCGCCACTGCAGGGCACGGAGGAACCAAAGTTACATTATCTCGGTGTAGAAAGTTCGCTTTCTGGCCTGGAATGAAACGGGATGTAGAAAATTATGTAAGGAAGTGTGTCATGGTAGTCGTTTTAATAGCGAGTTGGGAACTTGCACCCTGCTCCTTGGCGGCATTATCCAGGCGTCACCGCTCCTTTTAAAAGAATACACATGGACCTTGTTGGTCCCATGGGTGTATCGGACAATGGGGTTCGATACGTTATGCCCATAGTTGATGTTTTTACAAGGTATTTGATTACAATAATAATAATGATAATAATAATAATAGTAATAATAATAATAATAATAATAATAAATGGTTTATTAATTTGTAGGCAGCCATAAGGCTGAAAATACACAAAAATACCATGCAATGAGTTTCATGTGGTGAGTAATGGGGGAAGTGGGGAAGGGTGATGTGTGTGTGTGTGTGTGTGTGTGTGTGTGTGTGTGTGTGTGTGTGTGTGTGTTGGAGTGGAGGGGTCATGTGATCATGGAGGTGTTAATGACCCTCACAAGTGTCGGTATCGCACTAAGCCGATATCTGTCCGTGCGAGTTTTGACCGGGACGAGAATATTGTGGTGTCTTGTGGGTCTAGTTGGGGGAGGGAGGGCGGGTGGGAGTAGGTCTCTATGACGGGGGTTGTGGAGGAGGGACTTGCCGAATTTGGTTAGGTTTGTCTGGTATCGGTCCTGTAGGGTGGGCATATTCAGCTGGGTGAGTGCATGCTCGTAGTTAGTGTAAGAATTGCCCAGAATCTGTCTGCATGCACGCCTTTGCACTCTCTCTAATTGGCGTTGCTGGGTCTTGTTGATGGAGGAAGCCCAAGCAGGAGAGGCGTAGAGGAGTCTGGGAAGGATGAAGGTGGTGTACAGGTCCTTGAGCGACCTTTGGGGGGCTCCCAGTGCTTTCATGCGCCTCAACATGAAAAGTTTGTAGGAAGCCGCCCTGATGATGGTGGTGACGTGCTTGCCCCAGCTCAGCTTGCTGTCTAGGGTGACTCCAAGTAGTTTGGTGGATTCAACCACCTGCAGCTGGTGAGGGCCAACCTCCAGGGCTGGCGGTGGGATGGCAGTGGTGGAGGTGTGAAAATGCATCACCACCGTCTTGTTAGTGTTGATAGTGACGTGGTTGTCTTGCGTCCAGCTCTGCAGTCGGTCCAGAATGTGTTGTAGGGGCATGTAGTCAGGGGCTGTGTTGTTAATGGAAATGCCCACTGCAGAATCATCCACGTACTTCCAGAGATGAGGGGAGTCTAACAGTGCATTGTTGATCAGAATAAGGAAGCAAAGAGGCCCCATGCGCGTCCATTGTGGCACCCCAGCAGATAGGGGCTGGAGGGTGGAGGTGCAGCCCTGATGACGCACAGCTTGGTGCCAGTGCGTCAGGAAGTCCGCCAGCCAGGATGTCAGGTGGGAGGGCAGGCCGATGTTTATGGCCTTGGTGATGACAGTGGTGTGGTCAACCAGGTCGAAGGCTTTCCGAAAGTCAATAAAGGCGAGGGCAGAGGAAGTTTTTTCTGGTTTCCAGGTTTTTAAGAATGAAATCAAGGAAACTAATGAGGTGTTCCTCAGACAGTTGTTACAGATCAAGGTTCAGAGTTCGTTAATTCCGTGATGCAGGAGATAATTTCCGAGCTACCTATGCGACACGCGCAAATTATACCGTTGTTAACATTTTGAGGACAATGGTTCAAGGAAATGTGTCCATTTGGGATATAATGTTACTTACTTGAAGCCACCCTGGCCTATAATGCTGCGTATCATCGCACCATAAAGGAGTCCCCTTTTTATCGAGAGAGAGAGAGAGAGAGAGAGGATTTTTAGAGATCCTCGTTTACATTTACATTGAAGAAGGTAGAGAAGAAATGGAAAAGTAGCTACTACAAACCTACGAAACTCAAAAATATCAGCGTTGGCGACAGAGTGTTCCTCAAACATACACCAAAAAGAAAAGAAAAGAAAAGTTGCAACCTATTTTTGATGGACCCTACAGGGTAATAGAGAAGATCAGTGATGTAGTGGTAAAAATTAGGAACCTCAAGACTATAAAAAAAAAAAAGGCTGTTCACTTAAGCTAGATTCCTGGCGCCTAGGCAGGTTGGTAAGCTTGCAGCTGATTGGCTGCTCCGCTCTCCCGCTACACTCATGTTGGACCACATCTTGCATGCTCGAGTGAGACATGTCTCACTCGAGCATGCAAGATGTGGTCCAACATGAGTGTTAGCGGTAGAGCGGAGCAGCAAATCAGATGCAAGCTTATTAACCTGCCTAGGCGCCAAGAATCTAGCTTAAGTGAACAGACTATAGTAAGGTTTCAACGGTCCACACAGATAGAGTAAAAGTCCTTCATGAAGACTGCATCGATGTGCAGCAATGTCCAACGGTTAGGCGAGCATACCCTTTAAATCCGGAAACAGACACTGAAATATTTTCTGCATTGCTCAATCCTGGTACTGAGACTAATTCTACCGAAAATGATAACTCTAGCGGAGAAGTGACTGCTACTCATGACACATTAAATAATGTTCATTCTACAACAGCAATAAACAGCTGATGCACAGGCCCTACCTTTTCAGGTTACTCCCAAACTCTCAGAGCCACCTCAGCATAGATAAAGCCTTCGCTCTTCGACGGTACAAGAGTTGCCTAATGTAATGTCAAAGCCAATACGATATAAAACAAGAATAATGTATAAGGATGAAAATGCAATAATTAAGCGCAAATATGACGAAGTAAACCACAGATTTATTTGACTCTTTCGGTGTACGACTCAATAACACAACAGGAGTCCCCAACACGTGCTGGCCAAAGTTTCACACCAGCATACCATCTATATTATAGTCCTTACAGACAGAGACTATAGTACCGTTTATCCTCACAGATGTTTTAGCTGCATTATCTAAAGCACGGAATTTAACTGCTTCTTTAGCTTGAAATGTTATTCAAATGTCACCTGAGTATCCAGCCGTAACAGCAATAAAATACACACTCTTTAATTTTGAAAATGAATTTAGTTCATTGTTGCATCATCTAAGAAAAGTTTTACGCTATGTGATGACTACTAATCCAAACAAGCTGCATGCTTCTATGAATTATAGAAAAAAAACGATAAATAATTATTTTTTTTAGGATCCTTGTCTAATAACCTATTTGGTACTGCGACCCAGGCTCAAGTTGACGCGATTCATGGAAAAAATAGAGTCCTAAAGTCATTAACTGTGAAAGATATTATATAGTAAAATGTTTATTATGGAAAACTCAACATCGTTAAGTAATATGCATGCCATGCAATCTGCCTTTAATAGGCTATATTCAGCTGTAGCTGTATTGAACCAAGTTGTGCGCCAATTTTCTATAGACTTTGGCATTAGGAAGAGAAAAAACTCCTACAAGAATTGTTAAATTTTAACTTAGCATTGAGATACATAAGTCCAGGTATACAAGATTTAAAGTTGAGTCTGCAGGCTCCCCTGCAAACATAGTACATAACTCCAACCATTATGTGAGACAAACAGTTGTTCAGCACATTAAAGGAAGCCTAGGTTTGGCCTCCAGGTCTTTTGTGCCTTGCAGTTCCTGATTTTTTAGCTTTATATAGGGATGTAATAACTGTCCTCCAGGACAACGGCTTTGCACGATTCTCGTAATTTCTATTTCACCAAACCTTTACGAGGAGATCCGCTTGACACCTTTGATGTCTTTCGAATCGACTCCCTTCCATTTTCTGTGCAGAATAGCACTTACTTTCTTATGTATAGTGTTCATACAAGATATATTGCTTTCAGTGAGAATAGGAAAATATATTTTCTGCTTTCTAGTATAGAACACTGTAACAAGAATAATCATATGTTAGTTTGTCCTCTTTCAGGCCCCGTCTATGAGGCTAGTCACGCAGCCTCTTGTGAATCGGCTGCTTCCTTGAATCATGAGTCAGTGATCAACCTCTTCCACACAATAGTCTTGAAAACATTTCCCTCTATGTTTATAAAAGGTCCTGGCTACTGGACCTATTCACTTGCCTCCCCCATCACTCTGACACTCACATGCCCTATCAATCCTGTAAACAAACATACTGTCAGCCTGACGGGTAATGGGATATTGACGTTTCGGCAAGGTTGCAGCGCCCACAGCCCATCCCTGACACTTCCTGGACAAGAAGCAGTTGTGGAGGGGCCCCCCATCACGGTCTCTCTCGCCCCTCTCCCTCTCCACCTCCCTCTTCTCCCAAAGATTCTTACAGGCCATCTTAACTGGTCCGTTTTGCCTGACCTTCCATCTCTTCGCAGTGCTGAGTCCATCCCCCAACAGGAGCTAACAGCTGGCTTGCAGCCCCTAAATTCTGTGGTCGAGCCGGATCAGCCTTTTCAACCCAAAATCCATTAGTGGATTGTCTTTCGCCATTGTCGTGATCCTGGTTCTTCTGCTGGTGACGTCTGTCGTGGGGTATTCCTATGTCCTCCGCTACGCACGACGCCGCCTACTTCCAGACTCGAGCCAACTGCAAACATTGAAAGGTGTATCTTCTCAACCAACACCTGTGAGATCTCAGGGCGAAATCATCCGGAAGGGAAGAATGTCGGGACCCAGAAAACGAGCAAACAGAGGAATGACCATAACAGCACAGGCGTAATCATCTGACAGGACAAACACTAACAAGGAGGGTAACAGATATACAACAGTGTAAACATCTGATAGGACAAACACTAACAAGGAGGGTAACAGATATACAGCAGTGTAGATATCTGATAGGACAAACAATAACAAGGAGGGTAACAAGGATTTGTAACGGAAAACAAATACCCAGACCCAAATACAGAAAACAGATACCCAGTGGGCGGGGTCAGAAAGTGTGGATGACCATTCAGAAGACTCTAAACATATGATATGCGGTGTGACGACATGCTATAAGCGAATAACTGAACAGAGAAGTCACTGTGGGAGTGTCTTAAGAGTGAATCACGAATAGCAGGAGAAGTAAACTATAGAACATAATGAGAGAGCCAATGGTTGTTGACAGAAAGTATTGGCCACTGGTTTTGTAAAAAATTAAGGCGTGTCAAGGATGTAGTTCCGCCTCAAGCAAATAGAAATGTGACCTTGAAGTCGGTGGTATAAGCAGACCCAGCCTTGCTCTCGCTTCAAGCAGAGCTGCTATTTATTCAGCTGAGAATGGCTGTTGTGATCTTAATCGTGAGTAGAAATACGAGAATCTAAGGGAAACGGACTGTATTGTCCTGGAGCTTATAATGTAGGAGATATGAAGTAGGATTGCGAGTGGGACAGGATAGTGATTATTTTATTACGATGTAAAGCAAAGGTAAAACCACTGGGTGTGGTATAATTTTGTGCTTCCGTAAATTGTAGTAGATTATACTATAGGAATGTGTTATTAGGATTTGTGAGGAGAGTGCATAATTATTGTGATGTAAGCAGAAAGATACAAACCACTGCTTGTGGAATAACGAGAGTTATTATTATTGGCAACAATTGAGCTTATATTGTAGTTTTATGTTTAAGACATGTCGTTTGTCATGTGTTGTATCCATTGCTGAATATGCCAGAGTGTTTTGATCGTCTGAGCATAGAATATTGCGTAAGGCAGTTACTTTCATTTAATTTTAAATAAATGTATATTTTCTTTTTCCCTGTTAATCCCCGAACGCCAGTCTCCAATAACAACTTAAAGCCGGATCACGCTACCAGGGATACGAGACGGTGAAATCATTTATGGAGTAAATGAGTGATAAAAGAGCTGTTTTAATACAAGTTGATGCAAATAAAATAGAATATAAAGTCCTTAATAAATACAAGAAAAGGAGGGTCCAAAACCTGGCGATTTAACTTATCTGTCTCATCCTGGACAACCTGCCTGGTGATGATTTTTTCCCTCAATTCGTCGTCATCCCCGCCCTTATGTACCAAAACTCTCTCCAGAATGGTCGTTAGATCCTCCTGAGTGAAGAATGTAAGGAAGTAGTTCAACATTGTACTCATATTTCAGCAATTTTTCACGAGATCGCCAGCGTTTCCTTTCTGCAGTCCAATTCTCTCCCTTGTTTTTCTTCTATACATATTAAAGAAGCCCTTGGGATTACTTTACCCTTCGTTTGATAATCTATTCTTTTCGTGTTTGCTAGACGGGTGTTTTTCTTTACCGTTCTGCCTAGTTTAACATACTTACCCCTGAGATGTGTTTCACAATTCTTTATTTTCTTATAAACTCCCCTTTTTAGTCTATCTCGTATTTTAGCGTATGGAAGATAAACAGCAGTGAACACTTAGGGTTATTGTTTTCTTGTCTAAGTGTTCGCTGAGGTATAAGCTGTCCTTGCCCCTTTCCTCATACTCCAACTAAATTATTATAAGCTATTTCTACTCGGTTTTCCTGGAGATTGGATTCCAATAAATGGTTATGGCCCTCATCTAATCCTAAAGCCCCGTTCACACTGTGCCGACTCTGGGCCACGACAACCCACGACTCTAGGATACACATGAGGTCTTGGATGTTGGTGTGAAAGGGTTGGGCATATCTTGAAAGAGGTCTAGAAACGGTAGCCGGATCCTGAGCGGACGTCGGGAGGGGAGCCTGTGGTCGTGAGGGTTAAGCCCCGTTCACACTGTGCCGACTCTGGGCCACGACTACCCAGGACTCTAGGGTACACGAAGTCTTAGGTGTTGATGTGAAAGGGTCGGGCATGTCTTGAAAGAAGTCTTGAGACTGTTGCCGAATGTTGCGCCGACGTCGTAACGGGAGTCTGGAGTCGTGAGGGTTAGCACGACATGCTGGCAACTAGCTGACCGAATGTCCCAGACAGTCGGCAAGACACTAAGACCCCAATTAAACCTCCCCCCCCTTCTTGGAGCGTGGGAACCAACTTGTCAAATGGAAAAGTCGCTGGGTTGTCGTGGCCCAGAGTCGGCACAGTGTGAACGGGTGCTTTAGTGCGAAAAAGTATTCCATGCTAAACATCCACGACAAGAGTCGGCAAGGGTCTGGACCAAAGGTCATCTCCGGTTGAGGCCTGAGTGAGGTCGGGGACAGTCGTCAACACTGTTCTCAACAGTCTTGGCTTGTCTTGAGACAGTCGTGAAGACTGTCGGGGCCATTTATTTTAATTTTGACCGTTTTCTGTCGACACGGTCGCCGGTGCCGACTACTTAAAATAAGAATAATGAGGGACTGTCGTGACAACAGTCTTCGTCTAATAAAGGACGGCTCGGAAATATTGGCTTTCACGTTGTCGGAATGTTAGCGGGATACCGACTGCCGATTAGTCTGCAGCATGTCCCAACACTAAATATTTAAGACGGCCACCGTCCGCCAACTACTAGGCAATGCTTGCCAACTATTTTTTCTCGCTGGATCTGGAGTCCTCTTGTCCCATTTCGGCCATTAATTAATAAAATATTTCATACTGTGTTTCGGAACAGTCAGGGGCGAGCCCACATGCGTCGATTCAGCCTTTCTTCCTCTTGCTCATTCTCCTGTGGGCCTCGACTTCCTTCACTGTGTCCATCAGGATATTCATATTTTCATTTTACAATCGAAGCACGACAACTTTTGGGCATGGTTACATTTCACTGGCACAAATTTGGGAGTCAGCACAGCACGCACGCATTCCTGCTGCCTCTCTCTTGGGTTAAATGAAACAACTAGGGTTTCCACCTTGCGCTCAGAAAAATGTGAAATGCAACATCTCACTCTCCAGTACGGAATGAATCCATATTTTAAGGAACGGGTGGCAACTCTAAAATTTATCGAGTCTACCATGACTGACAGCCGCTGTCCACTGCTGTTGGATGTAGGAGGAAATGGGAGGGACGTTACGTACGTATTTTACGTACGTATTTTAGGACGAACTTTGACAAATCCATAATTTTACAGACGGGTTTTGTGATTAACCGAAAAATGTGCTCACTATAATTTTAAGATACTGATGTAATCTGCTTGACCATTCAGACAGCCAAATACGGAACAATTGGCGTTCCGTATTGGTTCAAAACAGAAAGCTATATTTCACTCTCGCATACGGAACGATTCCGTATTTTAAGGATCGGGTGGCAACCCTAGACACAACGGAAAGTCTCGGCCCATTATAGCCTATAATATATCCCAGGACCCATGAAAAGTACTCTTAAGATGTCTACGGCCAAAATATCCTTTTAAAATTATGGACAGAATTCGGCGACAGTCGGAAAGGCTGCCGCCAAGACAGTCGCGAAGACCGTCGGGAAGACCATCGGCCAACCCCTTCACAACTGTTGGAAAACTGGTTGGCCAACCAGTTCACAGACAGTCTGCAAGATTGTCGTCAAGACCGTCTGCGACTGTCGGCCAATCAGTCGGCAGAGTCGTGGTTGTCGTAGACATAGCGCCATTTCAAAATATGACCATTAAAGCCCCGTTCACACTGTGCCGACTCTGGGCCACGACTAACCACGACTCTAGGGTACACGAGGTCTTGGGTGTTGATGTGAAAGGGTTGGACATGTCTTGAAAAAGGTCTAGGAACGGTCGCCGAATGCTGAGCGGACGTCGTGAGGGGAGTGTGGAGGGGAGTGTGGCGCGAAAAAGTATTCCATGCTAAACTTTCACGACAAGAGTCGGCAAGGGTCTGGACCAACCGCCATTGCCGGTTGAGGTCTGAGGGAGGTCGGGGATAGTCTTCAAGACTGTCGTCAACAGTCTTGGCTAGTTCTGAGACAATCGTGAAGACTGCGGATGCCATTTATCAATTTTTTTACCGTTTCCTGTTTGCGCAGTCGTCGGTGCCGACTACTTAAGAATAATGAGGGACTGTCGTGACGACAATCTTCGCCTAATGAAGGACGTTCGTGACTACTGTTTCAGAACCATACAGAACGCACGCACTCCTGCTGCCTCTCTCTTGGAGTGAATGACACAACTAGGGTTGCTACCCTGAGGTCAGAAAAATGTGGAATGCAACATCTCATTCTCCAATACGGAATGGATCTATATTTAAAGGAATGGGTGGCAACCCTAAAATTTCTCGTGCAGGCCATGAGTGACAGCCGCAACGCGCTGCTGATAGAGGCAAGAGGAAGGAGAAAGACGTTACGTCGCGTATTTTACACGAATTTTAGGACCAACCTTGACAAATTTTACGGACTGGTTTTATGATTAACCGAAAAATGCGCTCAATACAATTTTAAGACACTGAACTTTATCTGCTTGACCATTCAGACAACAAAATACGGATCAAACAGCGATCCGTATTGGTTCAAAACGGAACGCTACATTTTACCCTGGAACGATTATTATCACCTATATACCCCAGGACCCATAAAGACTGCTATTAAGATGTCTACGGCCAAAATATCCTTTTAAAATTTTGGGTAGAATTCTGCGACAGTCGGCAAGGCTGCCACCAAGACAGTCGCGAGGACCGTCGGGAAGACTGTTAGCCAACTCCTTCACGAGTGTCTGCCAGCTGGTCGGCCAACCAGTTGACAGACATTCTAAGAGACTGTCGTCAAGACCGTCTGCGACTGTCGGCCAATCGGTCGGCAGAGTCTTGGTTGTCGTAGACAAGGTGCCATTTCAAAAGATGACCGTTGAGACTCGTCTTGAGACTAGTTGCCAGCATGTCGCAGACATACGGGCAACTAGTTAGCTGAATGTCCCAGACAGTCGGAAATCATACTAGCCCACACCAAGACGCCAAAAAAAAAAAACTCCACTTATTCTTGGAGTGTAGGAGCCGACTTGTCAAATCCAAAAGTCGCTGGGTTGTCGTGGCCCAGAGTCGGTACAGTGTGAACGGGGCTTAAAGGGGGGCGGCTACGGGGGGTCCTCCTACGCATATGGTTCGTCCAATAGCTTTGAAGTTTTAGGGCCGCTTTCACAGTCGTTTTGTTTGTTTTGATCGTTACCAATGGCAGCGATCGCCGCTATAGAATTTCCACGTAAAACTGGCCGATAGGGTAGTGGTGGCTGCGGGGTTAGCCTAGCCCTGCACCTTACCACACACTCTCAACACCTCTCGCTTTCTCTGCAGCCTCCACTACCCCATAAGCCAGTTTCACGTGGAAAACCATAGCGTCGATCGCCACCATTGGTAACGATCAAAAGAAACAAAACGACTGTGAAAGCGGCCCTTAGTATGTTATTTGGTATGATATTCTGTGAATTTCATTAAATTCGGGTGAAGTTTATATTAGGAGAGACTCAAACAAAGCGTATTTTTCTTTTTTTTTTGTTTCACAGACTTTATTTTTCAGTTAATCTCTTTGAAAAAATACCATATAAACCTTGTTTACCTATTTACATTTCCCAGCTAGAAAATTTTAGTTTTTTTGTTTTGTTTTCGAAAAAATAAAATTACAATTTTTTCGTTATAATTTTCTCCACTGTCCCGTTCTCTTTTGACATTTTTTTAAATTTTATAGCGGGCAAAAATTGTCCTTTAGTTGTAGTTTTAAATCATACCTAACAAAAGTCGGTCAGACGTTTTACCGATTTTGTGAAATTTTTATGGTGTAAAAAACTATTTATCGAGATTTTGGCTCCAAAGATTTTTTTCCATTTCTCCCTGTCTTGCCATGTGTATTTATCTGATTGGCATGAAATTTTCACATATTATTGCGTGTTCCTTGTTGACTTACTGGAGAATGATAAGGAATCTGGTCCCCCTTCACAAAATAGTTTTAATCAATCAAAGGTGAAGGTGTCACAAGGTCAAGGTGTTCCTGCATGATCGTTCTGGGCAATTCTGTCTCTCGAACAGTGTTTGTAGCTTTTTCTGGTTGCCTTGCGCTTGTAAAATAATTTGTAAGGACATTTTTTTGGCTAGAGTGGAGGGAAAATTGCAACGCATCTCGCTCGTTTGTGTCGTGCAAGGCACTGTTGTGCCGAGCGGCTCGCCGCCTCCTCCCTTCTCCCAGCCCAGTGGGCCGCGCGGAATATGAGGATCACAAGTGGCAAAATTTACTGAGAAAAAAATATTATAATGCAATTTTACGTATATACAAGCATTGAATGATACTGCATATGTTGACGCGTGTGTCTGGCTATGACGCAACAGCGCGGGACATCTAAAAATGGCCTCCAGTGGGGAGGGGTTTTAATTTTACGAAAACAAATTCCACCACACGACAATTTATCCTTTCAGGGGCCTTTTGATTTTAAATTTATTCCTCGAAAACTACCCCGTAGCCGCCCCCCTCAAGACTCATCATGAGACTAATTGCCAGTATGTCTGCGACATGCTGGCACCTAATTCACTGAATGTCCCAGACATGCGACGAACGTCGGCTACCATAATAGCCGACACCAAGACGCCAAAAAAAAAAAAAAAAAACACTCTTGAAGCATGGGAGTCGTCTTCTCAGTTCCAGAAGTCGCTGGGTTGTCGTCGTGGCCCAGAGTCGGTACAGTGTGAACGGCCCGGGCTTAAGCTCCCCAGTTTACTTCCTCAAGGTGTATCTAAACCCCCAGTAATTATCTCTTCTGAAATCTGGCACCAAAACAGAGTTGAATTCAAAGGTTACTGCCCAGACCAAGTTAAACTTAATCTCCTTGTGGTCACTACAATCCAGTTCTCCCCCCATCTCCACCTCACTTATATTATCAATATAAGTTAGGACTAAATCTAAGATGTTAGTCCCTTTGGTAGGTTTAGTAATATTTGGTTAAACAATAATAATAATTATAATAATAATGATAATAATAATAATAATAATAATAAAAAAAAAAAAAAAAATAATAATAATAATAATAATAATAATAATAATAATAAAAATAACTAGACGCATAGCACTCGGAGAGTGCACACCTCCGCCAAAGATCGTCCTGAAAATTGGAATGGGCATCAAATGTGATCCTATGCATCATATGGAAGCATATGTTTCGAGCTTTGATGAAATTCTATTTTATTGGAAACTTTGACCTTGGGCGAACTTTTCGAGGTCAAGGTCAAAGGTTAAGGTCAAGGCCATGCAAGGTGCATCATATGGAAGCATTTGTTTCGAAATTTGATGAGATTCAATTTTTTGGGAAACTTTGACCTTGGGCGAACTTTTCGAGGTCAAGTTCAAAGGTCAAGGTCAAGGCTATACAAGATGCGTCTTTCCATGAGCTAAAATATGAACCAAGTCTGAAGTCTCTACGATGACGAAAACCGAAGTTATGGCGAATCTGACGTTTTGTGCGACCTTGACCTTGACTTTTGACCTTTGACATAAAGATTAACGGGTTCTATTATGGATGGACACGCATCATATGAAAGCATTTGTTTCGAAATTTGATGAAATTCTTTTTTTTGGGGGGGAAACTTTGACCTTGAGTTAACTTTTTCGAGGTCAAGGTCAACGGTCAAGGTCAAGGCCATGCAAGGTGCATCTTTCCATGAGCTAAAATATAAACCAAGTCTGAAGTATCTACGATGAT
>NC_066540.1:5442932-5450432 GCF_024679095.1 Eriocheir sinensis | reverse complement strand
AAAGAAACTACCAGACACCTATTACTACCACTACTACTATTAAAATTGCAATCATCACCCCTACAGCTACTGCCCCTACTTGGACAGCTACTACTACTACTACTACTACTACTACTACTACCGTGGCTACAGCTACTACTACTACTACAACTATCTATATCTATATCTATATATCTATATCTATATCTATCTATCTATCTATCTATATCTATATCTATCTATCTATGGCTGAATGGATAGCGTGACGGCGCCGCGTTCAGGACGACGCGAGTTCAATCCGCCCAGTCCCAAGCTGGATTTTCAGCCGCCGAGTGGCTTAAAACTACCCACATGCTGTCCAGAAGACCACCTGTCAACCCGGACTCTAGATTCTAGGATTAAAGATGAGCTCCGGGAGGGCAGCATGAGCCAATGCAAGATGGCGCCACTATAAACACTCGCCTGCGCCAGAACGGGCTGGGCCGACCATCAGGTCCCACCGGGAAGAAGCCTTGGGCCGACCATCAGGATCCACCAGGAAGAAGCCTACCGGTGCAATAGGCCACGACGTAAAAAAAATAAAAAAAAAAAAAAACTCTCTCTCTCTCTCTCTCTCTCTCTCTCTCTCTCTCTCTCTCTCTCTCTCTCTCTCTCTCTCTTTTTACGTCTTCGCCTACAGCGGCGGTAGGCTTTTTTTAGGGGCCTGGTGGTCGGCCCAAGCGGCCAAGCCCGTCATGGCGCAGGTAATTTTTCCTTCCTGGAGGCTCCTAACCAGCTACTACTACTACTACTACTACTACTACTGATGAAGTCGCTGTATGCAGTGGAGACAGCATGAACGGGTATAAATGACCTAGCACGGAGGAGTGGATACACAACCCAGGCAAGTGAAGGCATGAAGAGTGGATGTTTGAATGTGAGAGGCTGGGGCGTGGGCAAACTTGAGGACATGAGTAAGGAACTGGATGAATGGAAGTATGATATAATAGACTTGACTGAGACACCCTTGAGAGGCGACGTACAGACTGAGGGGAGTGAGTATGTGGTGATTGGGAAGGGGCGAAAGAAACAGGAGACTATGGGAGGAGGCGTACCCTTCCTCCACCGCAAAAATGAGAATCTGCAGGTGGAAGAGCTGGATGTAGGTAACAGCGCAAACAGTGAAGATGTATTGGCCGTGAGTGTGGAATGCAAGAATAAAAAGGGCAGACTAGAAAGAGTAGTAATGGTTGTATGAGGGTGAAATGGGTGAAAGAGCAGCAAGGGAAAACAGGGGAAAGTACAATATTCTTAGAAAAGTTGTGAGAGAGCATGCAAGAGAGAGAGAGAGAGTGATTATTATGGGTGATATGAATGCCAATACAGGTATGTTAGGTGAGCGTATAAATCGGAATGGGGAAATGCTGGCTGAGTTTGTAAGTGAAATGGACTTAGAGAACCTGAATGGCTGAGGGACGTGTGACCTGGAGTGCAAGGAATCAGGAGTCTGCGATTGATTACGTAATGGTAAATGGGAGAATGCGTGAATGTGTGTCTCGTATGTGGATAGATGAAGAGGGAATGATTGATATTGTGTCTGATCATAATATGTTGACCGTGGAGTGCGGGCTAAATGGTAGGAATGAAATGAAAGAAAAAGATGGGAAGAAGAAGTGGAGACAGATGTAGGGTGGGAAAATTTTCAGGTAGATTTGAGTCAAAGAAAATGGGAGCCGGGTAGTTTGAATGATGTGGATGCATTGAATGAAAGGCTCGTAGAGAATGTGAGAGGAGCTGCAGTCCAACATGTAGGGTATGTGAGAACGAATGGTAGAAAGCGTGTAAGAAAACTGTGGTGGGACGATGATATTAGGGCAGCTAGGAAAGAACGAAGGAGACTGAATAAACTGTGTAGACGACTGAGGAGAAGGAGGCAAGAAAGCGAAGAAGCTGAGGCTGAGTATCAGAATGCATGGGAAAGCTATGTGAGACACCAGCGACTGACAAAGCGGAAGATCATGAGTGCAAAGGTTCAATGTGAAAGAAGTGTGATTCAGACCCTAAGAGAGAAAGGGCTTGAGGGAGGTCGTGAATGGTATAGATTCCTGAGAGGTGAGAGGATGAGTGACAGTGAGAATGTGGAAAGTCTGAAGGTGTATGGTGAAAAAATTACAGATAAGGAGAAAATGAGGGAGTCAATTAGGGAGTTTTGGGAAGAAATAGGAGGAGTAGGGGAAGTATTGGGTGTGAGAGAAGGTTGTGTGACTATGGAGAGGAAAGATGCAAATGAGTTGAATGAAAGGATCAGCAGGGAGGAAGTGGAGAGATGTGTGAAAAGACAGAAGAATGGTAAGGCTGCAGGACCAGATGAGATCCCGTATGAGTTGTAAAAATGGAGGTGAGGCTGTGATTGAGAGGATGACTGAGTTATTCAACCAGGTATGGGAAGAAGAGAGAGTGCCGAGTAAATGGAATGAATGCAGAGTGACTCCGATCCACAAGGGTGGATATAAAAGTAAGCAAGAGTTAAAGAACTATAGGCCAATCTCTCTGGTAAACTCAATAGGAAAAATCTTTAGTGCTGTGTTGAATGAAAGGTTGTGTAAATGGATTGAGAGTGCCAGGGTGCTGGGTGAGGAGCAGAATGGGCTCCGAGGGGACAGGCGAGCGGAAGATAATATGTTTGTTGTGAATGAGCTGATTGAAAGGAAAAAGAGAGAGGGAGGGAAACTGTACTTAGGCTTCCTAGATAGAGAAAGCTTATGACAGGGTGAATAGAGATGTGTTGTGCAGAGTGCTTGAAAAAGTTGGGCTGAGTGATAAGATTGTTAACATAATTAGAAGTATGTATGTACAAGAGCAAAGTATAGACTAGGTGATCTAGAGACAGGGTGGGTGAAGAGTGAAAGAGGAGTGAGACAAGGCTGTATATTATCACCAACCTTATTTAGTCTTTCCACAGAGGAGTTAGCAGTCAGAATGAGGAGAACAAATGCAGGAGTGAGAATTGGAGAGGATAAAGTATGTGTGTTGTTGTATGCGGATGATGTGGTGGTTATGAGTGAGTCTGCTGAAGAACTACAGAGTCTCCTAGATGTGGTAGCGGGTTATGGAAGGGATTTTGGGGTTAGGTTCAGTAGTGAGAAGAGCAAAGTAATGATAGTGAAAAGGTCAGAGGATGAGAGACAGACAACTTGGAGACTGGAAGGGAATGAGTTAGAACACACAGTAGAATACAAGTATCTAGGGGTGTGGATGGATGTGAATGGATGAGATAGGACCAAGAATGAGAAGCTAAAAATGACGAACCAGTGGGTAGGCCGTCTGTGAGTGCAGCGAGGATGAGAGCGAGCAAGTATGATGTCATCCGTGAGGTCTGGAAGAGTGTGGCTGCCCCGAGCATTATGTATGGAATGGATGTGATGACATGGAACGAGAGTGAGATAGAGAAACTGGAAGTGGGGCAGAATAGGGTAGGTAGAATTGCACTGAATGCACCAAGGTTTGCACCAGTAGAAGCTCTTAGGGGGCACATGGGATGGAGCACTTTTAGGGAAAGACTAGTGAAGGCAACCTTAAGGTATAAAGTGAGACTGGAGCGAATGGAGGATGCAAGATTAGCAAGAAAAGTATACTTGTGGATTATAAGAGATGGCAAATGGGCAAATAAATGTGGGTGAATGATAGACAGGAATTTTATGATAAGTAGGTGGATGTACCGACCCTTTGAAGATAGGCAGAATGTATTTGAATGGAGAATAACAAACAGAAATGGAGAGGGGTTTGAGTGGGATGCAAGAAAGTGGAAGAATGTGATAGATATGGCAGTAAAAGATGAGGGATTGACCAAGTGGAAGAATGAGATGGAAAGAAAGGAAACCCTAGACTGGTACAGGGAGAAAAGAATCCAAAAGTTAGGGATGGGCAAGTACCGTTAATTTGAGTACCGGTAGTACCGGTACCGAAACTCAGCTCAAGTACCGTTATTACCGGTACCGGTACCAGTACCCAAAGAATTTTTTTTATCTCTATGACTTCTGGTGAAATTCCCAAATAAATTTCCTGTAAGGAAAACTCTCTCTCTCTCTCTCTCTCTCTCTCTCTCTCTCTCTCTCTCTCTCTCTCTCTCTCTCTCTCTCTCTCTCTCTCTCTCTCTCTCTCTCTCTCTCTAGAAGTGAATATTTATTTTTTCGATAAAAAAAATAGCATGTATATATTAAGTTATTATGGATGTACTCGATCATAGTCTAATAACAATAACAATATTTATTAGCAACCTAAAAAAGAAAAAGAATCGGACATGAAGAATTATCCAGTAACTCCAAAAAATAAATAAAATAATAAAATAATGGAAATGGGAGCTGTGATGGAAACGGAAAGCAGGACAAAATGGTGGGAACTTGGGGGGACGGTCGGGCAGTGACTCAGCGTCTCCACAGGAGCCTCCATAGGTACCGGGTACCGCGAGGAATCGATTCCTCGCGGTACCAGGTACCGGTACCTAGTACCGCGAAGCCTCATGATAACTTGGGTGCCGGGAAGGGTCATGATCACTCGGCACTGAGCATTGCCGCTAGTGCCGGTACCGTCTGGATCTTAGTGACGCTCGGCGCTCGCCCGCCCGCCTCAATGTGGTATCACGCGGTATGGGCCCTGTATGGAGACGCTGAGTCACTGCCTCGCTGACCGTCCCCCCAAGTTCCCACCATTTTGTCCTGCTTTCCGTTTCCATCACAGCTCCCGTTTCCATTATTTTATTATTTTATTTATTTATTGGAGTTACTGGATAATTCTTCATGTCCGATTCTTTTTCTGTTTTAGGTTACTAATAAATAGTGTTATTGTTATTAGACTATGATCGATTACCATTAGACCGAGATATATACTCACTGAGTGGTGATCTCTCTCTCTCTCTCTCTCTCTCTCTCTCTCTCTCTCTCTCTCTCTCTCTCTCTCTCTCTCTCTCTCTCTCTCTGAATGAAGTGAATATTTATTTTTTCGATAAAAAAATAGCATGTATAGTTATTATGGATGTATTCGATCATAGTCTAATAACAATAACAATATTTAGTAGCAACCTAAAAAAGAATCGCACATGAAGAATTATCAATAAATCCAATAAATAAATCCGAGCAATCTGGTACCGGTACCGTACCGTTTAGCTGGTACCCTTAGTACCGGTACTGGTACCGTTACCTGCTCACCCCTACCCAAAGTGTGAGGTGTGGTATGAGGGAAGTCTGGGAGGTGATCTTCTTTTCCGTGCTAGAGCGCAGTGTCTGGATGTGAATGCAAGGAACTATAGATGGTCTGAGTCCCGCAGCAAAGTGTGCCAGATGTGTGACAGGAGTGTGGACGAGACTGTACAGCATGTAGTGCTTAAATGTAAGAAGTATGACAGGGAAAGAACGAAGATGATGCATGTGTTTCTGAGTGAGATGGGACGTGGAGTGAATGGGAGGACGGTAAGGGAGTGGATGGTGCTGCTGCTGGGGCTGAGTGGAGAGACGAGTGGACGAGTGATTGAGGCAGTGAAAGAGTTCCTGGAGAGCATGTGGCGTGCAAGATGTAGGCAATGACATCTTGCCCCGAGTAGCTGAACACCGATTTTCTGTATGTTTTGTTTTTCTTTGCCCCTCAGGATGTGGTAGCAATGCGCCTTAGGCTAGGCTATAGGTACTACTGGGAGGTTAGTAACTCCCCTGGTGTCTGCTGCACGCTCTGTGCCAGGCCGAGGGGCCACACACTGCATCACTATGTCATGGAATGCCCTCTCAATGCTAAGTTTAAGCCACGGGACTGCCTTGACCTGCCCCAGACAATTTGTTGGCTCCTGAACCATGATGTCCTCCCTGCTCTCCTCAAAGAACACCCTCAGTTTGCACCAAGGTGGTGATGCAGTGTGTGGCAGCCTGAACTACTGCCGTGCTATACAAGGCTGTGATCTCTGCAGTATTCTACTTTAAGGACTAGTATTTACTCTATCTCTGTATTCATTCCCATCTAGTGCTTGGGCAATGTTCTCCGTCCCCACATTTTATTGTCTTATTGTCCAGGGGGAGGTACCGCCCCCCTCCCTTGTTGTGCTTTCATTCTTACCATTGTATCTTTTTAGTACTAATAGTTGTATAATCACACACTGTCCTGCCTGGGGGTTGGGATGGCATGTTCCTCCCTTCTCCCTTGTTGTTTACCTGCAACAATAAACTATCAATCAATCACAGGAGCTGCCGATACAAAGGCCTGGCTGGGAGAAATCTCAAGCCACCTGTGACATCAAGATCAAGATCAAGATCTACTACTCCTGCTACTACTACTACTACTACTACTACTACTACTACTACTACTACTACTACTACTACTACTATTACTACCACTACTACTACTATTACTACTACTACTACTACTACTACTACTACTAGTACTACTACTACTACTACTACTACTACTACTACTACTACTACTACTACTATTACTACTACTATTACAACTTACTGCTACTACTGCTGCTAATAATAATAATAATAATATTACTATTACTACTATGTATACGTATACGTCTACTACTACTACTACTACAAATAATAATAATAATAATAATAATAATAATAATAATAATAATAATAATAATAATAATAATAATAATAATAATAATAATAATACAATGTTATAGGATTATTATTGTGCTATTACCTATTTTGCCATCAGACAAAAGGTAGCAGACCCTTCGAACACCCGCTAACCATGATCTTCACATTTCCGCCCGGAATTGTGCCAAATCTATTAGTCGACTTACCAAAAGCTCCTTCATTCATAGCAAATGTCAAAAACTTGCTTTCTCTATTTCTTCCAGAGACTTCCGGCACTTAGCCAAAAATATCTCCTCCAACTTCACTTCTTCTTTCCCTCTCTCCTTAACCCTGATGGCAGCACCGCGGTCTCATCTATCTCTAAGGCTGAACTCTTCGCTCAAACTTTCGGTAACAACTCCACTCTGGATGATTTTGGGGATATTCCTCCTACTCATCCCACCTCTGACCTCTTTATGCCTGTTATTAAGATTCTTCAGAATGATGTTTTCTATGCCCTCTCTGGCCTCAACTCTCAGAAGGCTTATGGACCTGATGGAGTGCCTTCTATTGTCCTTAAAAATTGTGCTTCCGTGCTGACACCCTGCCTGGTCAAACTCTCCGCCTCTGCCTGTCAACATCTACCTTTCCTTCCTGTTGGAAGTACGCCTTCATACAGCCTGTGCCTAAGAAGGGTGACCGTTCCAATCCCTCAAACTACCGCCCTATAGTTTTACTTTCTTCTCTATCTAAAGCTTTTGAATCAATCCTTAACCGGAAGATTCAGAAGCACCTTTCCACTTCTGACCTTCTATCTGATCCCCAGTATGGGTTCCGCAAGACGCGTTCTGCTGGCGATCTTCTTGCTCTCTTAACTGGCTCTTGGTCATCCTCTCTTTGCCGTTTCGGTGAAACTTTCTCTGTTGCGCTAGACATTTCGAAAGCTTTCGATAGAGTCTGGCACAAGTCTTTG
>NC_066540.1:5407932-5437932 GCF_024679095.1 Eriocheir sinensis | reverse complement strand
AAGAACAAAAACAAAAGTAAAAGAGCAACATGAACAGCCAAGAGGTAGAAGAAGAAAAAGAGGAAAAAGGAGAAGTAGAAGAAGAAGAAGAAAAAGAAGAAGAAGAAGAAGAAAAAGAAGAAGAAGAAGAAGAAACAGAAGAAGAAAAGAAAGAAAAAGAAGAACAGGAAAAAGAACAGGAACAAGAACATCACAGTCGAAGAGAAGAAAAGAAACAGGAGGAGAACAAAAACGGAAACTAGGAGAGTGAACATAAAGAGGAGGAGGAGAGGGACTAGGAATAGGAGAAGTACTTGTTGGTGTTGGGTGCCTGCATGCCTTGAGTCACTCATTTCCCGCCATGCACAAGTAACAAGTTTTTATAACAATATGACGGGAGGAAAGAGAGAGAGAGAGAGAGAGAGAGAGAGAGAGAGAGAGAGAGAGAGAGAGAGAGAGAGAGAGAGAGAGAGAGACTGACGGATAACTAACTACTAATGTGGAGAATACGCCCGGGGGTGCGTCGCTTCACTCACTCGCCGCCTCCTCACCCGACAGTCTGCCCGAGCAAGCTCCCACGAAGCTACCCTATCCATCTCAAGTCCTTTCTAGTAGGGTTGTCTCGTACAAAAACGACCTTTTGAGCAGAGAAGGATCGACGTCCTGGAGGCGTGCCACGTGCCCATATAGCCGGAGGTGGTGTTCACGAACTAAACTGGTAACCGACCTCGATTCAATTTCACGGAGTAGTCGCTGGTTCGACACGAAATCATTCCAACGATACCCCATGATCCTGCGAAGGCACTTGGTACCAAAGGCACTGACATGCCTCCTCATGTCACTATTCAGTGTCCATGTCTCACAGATATGCCAGATCTAGGAACTATTTCTTCGCTCCTTATCCTCCACTCTTACATTCTTCCTGAAAAATAGCACGCCGTCTGCCCGGGACCCCTCTCTCTCCTACTCAACTCTATTTCTTCCTCACTTTCTCTCCTCCTGTACATGCTAGGGTCGTTAGGATTAAGGATCCAATGTATGTACCCCCCTACTATGACCCCACCTTCCCACACTGCTCTTAATAAAAATCTGAAAAAATCCATATACTCGAGTTGAACGAGTCCATAACACCGTGGGGCATGCCAATCCGTCGAGTGACTTTATTCCTCGTAAGACCTACCTTTGTTACGTACTACGCTTTTTGTTTTTTACATTTCAGATTATGGTGCCGGTAGGCTATTTTGGTGGGACCTGATGATCGGCTCCAGCCTGTTATGGCGTAGGCAAGTATTTATAATGCCACCATCTTGCTTGGCTCATGCTGTCCCCCGGAGCTCATTTTTTATCCTCTTTTTAGATAGAGAATCTCGAGTCCTGGTTGTTAGGTGGCCTTCAGGACAGCATACAGGATTTTGAACGCGACACCTGCACGACTGCCATTCGTGCAGCTTTCGAGTTCACATTCGTAGCACATCGTCTAGTCATAGCTGGGGAAATCCGTGCAGAACGAGTGCTGGACAATGATTCGGCAAGGTGGACGAAAAATAAGCGCAGCGCTAATTTTTCGTGCAGCCCTCGGTGTGGCCGGTGATCTTTTCAAAGATCGAGCAGAAGTGCTGTAGGCATCGTGCATCAATCTCAGGGATCGTTCAGATATCGTGCAGCATTCGTGCATGGGGTATCTATCGTATAGAGTATGCATCTCATGTGGGTGTGAACGGGGGGAAGAGAGGATTCAACCAAGGCCATCGAAAGAAGGAGGCCAGGGCGATATGGGGGTTGACCTAACTTCGTCAGCTCGTCTTGCCAGGACTCATTAGTTTCGTCCCAGGTCACTACGTGCTACTCTCCAGGCATATTTTCCAGTAAAACATTGTCTACCAGTGCTTTACTCTTGCTGTTAATGAGAGTCAGAGATGCCTTACACGTGTGCAGTTCCTAACTGCAATGGAAACTACAAGTCCAAGCCAAAACTGCGCGTCTTTTCCTTCTCCAAAGATGAGTAACTCTCCAGGAAATGGATGCCCACGAGACGGCTACACATCGAACAAGTGTGTACCTACCGCAGCGTGAATCTCTCTCTTTTTACTCCATCCATACACTAGAAAGACAGAGAGATGAATATATATATATATATATATATATATATATATATATATATATATATATATATATATATATATATATATATATATATATATATATATATATATATATATATATATATATATATATATATATATATATATATATATATATATATATATATATATATATATATATATATGAATTTCTCTCTCTCTCTCTCTCTTTTTTATAACAAAGGAGACAGCTCAAGGGCACAAAAAAAGTAAACAATAATAGAATAAAAAAAAAGCCCGCTACTCGCTGCTCACAAAAAGAATCCAAAGAGGTGGCCGAAAGAGAGGTCAGTTTCGGGAGGAGAGGTGTCCAGATACCCTTCTCTTGAAAGAGTTCAAGTCGTAGGCAGGAGGAAATACAGACGAAGGAAGATTGTTCCAGAGTTTACCAGCGTGAGGGATGAAAGAGTGAAAATGCTGGTTAACTCTTGCATAAGGGGTTTGGACAGTATAGGGATGGGCATGAGTAGAAAGTTGCGTGCATCGGGGCCGCAGGAGGGGGGGAGGCATGCAGTTACCAAGTTCAAAAGAGCAGTCAGCGTGAAAATATCGACAGAAGATAGAAAGAGAGGCAGCATGGCGGCGGATATTAAGAGGTAGAAGACCATCAGTAAGAGGAGGAGAGCTGATGAGACGATGAGCCTTAGACTCCACTCTGTCCAAGAGAGCTGTGTGGGTGGAGCCCCCCCACACGTGAGGTGCATACTCCATACGAGGGCGGACAATGCCCCTGTATATGGATAGCAACTGTGCGGGAGAGAAGAACTGGCGGAGACGATACAGAACGCCCAACCTTGAGTTAGCTGATTTAGTGAGGGAGGAGATGTGAAGTTTCCAGTTAAGATTTTGAGTTAAGGATAGACCGAGAATGTTTAGTGTTGAAGATGGTGACAGCTGAGTGTTGTCGAAAAATAGGGGATAGGTGTTTGGAAGATTGTGTCGAGTTGATAGGTGGCGAAATTGGGTTTTTGAGGCATTGAAGGACACAAGGTTCCTTTTACCCCAATCGGAAATGATAGTAAGATCTGAGGTTAAGCGTTCTGCAGCCTCCACCCTGGAGTCATGTAATTCCTGTTAAGAGGGTCTTCTGTTGAAAGAAGTTGAATAATGCAGAGTGGAGGCATCAGCGTATGAGTGGATAGGACAGTTTGTTATGGAAAGAAGATCATTGATGAATAACAGGAAGAGAGTGGGTGATAGGAGAGAGCCCTGTGGAACACCACTGTTAATAGGTTTATGAGAAGAACAGTGACCGTCTACCACAGCAGAGATAGAACGGCCGGAAAGGAAACTGGAGATAAAGGAACAGAGAGAAGGATAGAATCCGAAAGAGGGCAGTTTAGAAAGCAAAGACTTGTGCCAGATTCTATCGAAGGCTTTCGATATGTCTAGTGCAACTGAGAAAGTTTCACCGAAACGGCTAAGAGAGGATAACCAAGAATCGGTTGAGAGAACAAGAAGATCGCCAGTAGAACGCCCCTTGCGGAACCCATACTGGCGATCAGATAGAAGGTTAGAAGAGGAAAGGTGCTTTTGAGTCATCCGGTTAAGGATTGATTCAAAACCTTTAGATAGACAGGAAAGTAAAGCTATAGGGCGGTAGTTTGAGGGATTGGAACGGTCACCCTTCTTAGGTACAGACTGTCCGAAGGAATTCTTCCAGCAGGAAGGAAAGGTAGATGTTGATAGGCAGAGGCGAAAGAGTTTGACCAGGCAGGGTGTCAGCACGTAAGCATAGTTTTTAAGGACAATAGGAGGCACTCCATCAGGTCCATAAGCGTTCTGAGAGTTGAGGCTAGAGAGAGCATAGAAAACATCATTAGGAAGAATCTTAAAAACAGGCATAAAGGAGTCGGAGGGGGGATGAGTAAGAGGAATATGCCCCGAATCGTCCAGAGTGGAGTTGTTACAGAAAGTTTGAGCGAAGAGTTCAGCCTTAGAGAGAGAAGAGACGGCAGTGCTGCCGTCTGGGTTAAAAAGAGGCGGGAAAGAGGAAGACGTGAAATTGGAGGAGATATTTTTGGCTAAGTGCCAGAAGTCTCTGGAAGAATTAGAGAAAGCAAGGTGTTGACATTTGCTATTGATAAAGGAGTTTTCGGTAAGTCGAAGAATAGATTTGGCACGATTCCGGGCGGAAATGTAAACGTCATGGTTAGCGGGAGTTTGAAGACTCTGGTACCTTTTGAGAGCTGCCTCTCTATCTTTGACAGCACGAGAACAAGCGTGATTAAACCAAGGCTTTTTAGCATGGGGAGTAGAGGAAGTATGTGGAATGTATGCCTCCATTCCTGAGACAATCACATCTGTGATGCGCTGGGCACACACAGAGGGGTCTCTATCTTGGAAGCAGTAATCATTCCACGGGAAATCGGAAAAGTACATCCTCAGGTCGTCCCACCGAGCTGAAGCAAAATGCCAGAAGCATCGCCTCTTCGGTGGGTCCAGACGGTGTACAGGAGCGATAGAATAAAAAACAGAAATAAGGTTGTGATCGGAGGAGCCCAACGGAGAGAACAGTTTGACAGAGTAAGAAGAAGGGTTAGAGGTAAGGAAGAAGTCTAGTATGTTGGGCCGGTCTCCAAGACGGTCGGGAATACGTGTAGGGTGCTGAACCAACTGCTCAAGGTCATTGAGGAGAGCAAAGTTGTAGGCTTGTTCACCAGGCTGGTCAGTGAAAGAGGATAAAAGCCAAAGCTGGTGGTGAACATTGAAATCTCCTAGGATGGAGATTTCAGCGAAGGGAGAGTGGGTCAAGATGTGCTCCACTTTAGAGTTCAGGTAGTCAAAAAAATTTACGTAGTTAGTAGAGTTAGGTGAAAGATAAACAGCACAGATGTATTTAGTAATAGAATGACAATGAAGTCTTAGCCAGATGGTGGAAAATTCAGAAGAGTTAAGGTCGTGGGCACGAGAGCAAGTAATGTCGTTGCGTACGTAGACGCAACATCCAGCTTTGGATTGAAACTGAGGATAGGATATATATATATATATATATATATATATATATATATATATATATATATATATATATATATATATATATATATATATATATATACAGCACAGAGAGCAAATCAAGGGCAACAAAGAGGTGTAAAAAAAAAGCCCGCTAACTGTTGCTCCCATATAGTGAGTGGCCAAAACAGAGGTCAATTTCGGATGGAGAGTTGTCTTGATACACTCTTCTTGAAAGAAGTCAAGTCATAGGTAGGAGGAAATACAGACGAAGGAAGACCAGTTTACCAGTGAAGGGGATGAAAGAATGGAGATGCTTGTTAACTGTGGCATAAGGGGTTTGGACAGTATAGGGATGAGAATGACTAGAAAGTCGTGTGCAGCGGGGCCGCGGGAGGGGGGAAGGCATGAAGTTAGCAAGTTTAGAAGAGCAGTCAGCATGAAAATATCGCTAGAAGGTAGAAAGAGATGCAACATGGCAGCGGAGTTTAAGAGGAAGAAGGCTGTCAGTAAGAGGAGGAGAGCTGATGAGACGTAGAGACTTAGACTCCACTCTGTCCAGAAGAGCTGTGTGAGTGGAGCCCCCCCCACACGTGAGATGCATACTTCATACGAGGGCGGACAAGGCCCCTATAGAGGGGTTGCGCAGACGTCACACCGCTTCGCTTTCGTTTTAGGAAAAACAACTGTCAGCCATTTTGGGAGGCAAGAGCGATCAGCTGAGCCCCTGCCCCCTGATGATGGCTGGCCCGTGCCTAACGTCTTCATGACACAATCTAAATGAATATGCAAATAATCTGGACAGTGAGGCTAGGCTTCGTTATATAACTATCCATTAGGCTGCCAAATGATGATGGATATACAGTATACACATTTATTATCAAACTTTAAGATATATTTGATGATAAGAACGATGAATATATGACTAATTCAACCCCGGGCATCCCCGGGCGGAGTTTAGTAAGAACATAAGAACGTAAGGGTTCGCAAAAAGCCCACTGACCTATACTTGGCACTTGATAGCCCCTGTCTATCTACCGCGAGTGGCAGTGTAGCACCTATCAGCAACAGTAATAGATGGGCCACTAACACACCTACCCACACAGTAATAGATGGACACTAACAGACAGTAATAGATGGATACTAACACCCACCCACCCACACAGTAATAGATGGGTCATTACACCCGCCCACACAGTAATAGATGAGCCACTAACACACCCACCCACACAGTAATATATGAGCCACTAACACACCCACCCACACAGTAAGAGATGGACACTAACACACCCACCCACACAGTAATAGATGGGCCACTAACACACCCACCCACACAGTAATAGATGGACACTAACACCCACCCACCCACACAGTAATAGATGGGCCACTAACACACTCACCCACACAGTAATAGATGGGCCACTAACACACCCACCCACACAGTAAGAGATGGACACTAACACTCACACCCACACAGTAATAGATACTCTAACACCCATACCCACACAGTAATAGATGGGCCATTAACACCCACACCAACACAGTAATAGTTGGACACTAACACCCACACTCACACAGTAAGAGATGGACACTAACACACCCACCCACACAGTAATAGATGGACACTAACACCCACACCCACACAGTAATAGATGGGTCATTAACACCCACCCACACAGTAATAGATGGGCCACTAACACACCCACCCACACAGTAAGAGATGGACACTAACACACCCACCCACACAGTAATAGATGGACACTAACACACCCACCCACACAGTAATAGATGGACACTAACACACACACCCACACAGTAATAGATGGACACTAACACACACACCCACACAGTAATAGATGGACACTAACACACCCACCCACACAGTAATAGATGGACACTAACACACCCACCCACACAGTAATAGATGGGTCATTAACACCCACCCACACAGTAAGAGATGGACACTAACACACCCACCCACACAGTAAGAGATGGACACTAACACCCACACCCACACAGTAATAGATGGACACTAACACACCCACCCACACAGTAAGAGATGGACACTAACACACCCACACAGTAAGAGATGGACACTAACACACCCACCCACACAGTAATAGATGGACACTAACACACCCACCCACACAGTAAGAGATGGACACTAACACACCCACCCACACAGTAAGAGATGGACACTAACACACCCACCCACACAGTAATAGATGGACACTAACACACACACCCACACAGTAATAGATGGACACTAACACACCCACCCACACAGTAATAGATGGACACTAACACACCCACCCACACAGTAAGAGATGGACACTAACACACCCACCCACGCATTAACAGATGGCCACTAACACCCACACCCACACAGTAATAGATGGATACTAACACACCCACCCACACAGTAAGAGATGGACACTAACACACCCACCCACACAGTAATAGATGAACACTAACACCCACACCCACACATTAATAGATGGACACTAACACCCACACCCACACATTAATAGATGGATACTAACACACCCACCCACACAGTAATAGATGGACACTAACACACACACTCACACAGTAATAGATGGACACTAACACCCACACCCACACAGTAATAGATGGACACTAACACACACACCCACACAGTAACAGATGGACACTAACACACCCACCCACACAGTAATAAATGGACACTAACACACCCACCCACACAGTAAGAGATGGACACTAACACACCCACCCACGCATTAACAGATGGACACTAACACCCACACCCACACAGTAATAGATGGGCCACTAACACGCCCACCCACATGGTAATAGATGGGGCACTAACACACCTACCCACATGGTAATAGATGGGCCCCTAACATCACACCCACACAGTAATTGATGGGTCACTAACACCCACCCACACAGTAATAGATGGGCCACTAACACACCCACCCACATGGTAATAGATGGGACACTAACACACCCACCCACACGGTAATAGATGGGGCACTAACACACCCACCCACATGGTAATAGATGGGCCACTAACACACACACCCACACAGTAATAGATGGACACTAACACACCCACCCACACAGTAATAGATGGGCCACTAACACACCCACCCACATGGTAATAGATGGGTCACTAACACACCCACCCACACGGTAATAGATGGGGCACTAACACACCCACCCACACAGTAATAGATGGACACTAACACACCCACCCACACAGTAATTGATGGGCCACTAACACACCACCCACACAGTAATAGATGGACACTAACACACCCACCCACACAGTAATAGATGGGCCACTAACACACCCACCCACACAATAAGAGATGGACACTAACACACCCACCCACACAGTAATAGATGGGCCACTAACACAAACACCAACACAGTAATAGATGGGCCACTAACACCCACACCCACACAGTAATAGATGGACACTAACACCCACACCCACACAGTAATAGATGGACACTAACACCCACACCCACACAGTAATAGATGGACACTAACACACACACCAACACAGTAATAGATGGACACTAACACCCACACCCACACAGTAATAGATGGACACTAACACACACGCCAACACAGTAATAGATGGACACTAACACCCACACCCACACAGTAATAGATGGACACTAACACCCACACCCACACAGTAACAGGTGGACACTAACACACACACCAACACAGTAATAGATGGACACTAACACCCACACCCACACAGTAACAGGTGGACACTAACACCCACACCCACACAGTAACAGGTGGACACTAACACCCACACCCACACAGTAATAGATGGACACTAACACCCACACCCACACAGTAATAGATGGACACTAACACACACACCCACACAGTAACAGATGGACACTAACACACCCACCCACACAGTAACAGATGGACACTAACACACACACCCACACAGTAACAGATGGACACTAACACACACACCCACACAGTAACAGGTGGACACTAACACACCCACCCACACAGTAACAGATGGACACTAACACCCACACCCACACAGTAACAGGTGGACACTAACACACCCACCCACACAGTAACAGGTGGACACTAACACACACACCCACACAGTAACAGGTGGACACTAACACCCACACCCACACAGTAACAGGTGGACACTAACACACCCACCCACACAGTAACAGGTGGACACTAACACCCACACCCACACAGTAACAGGTGGACACTAACACACCCACCCACACAGTAACAGGTGGACACTAACACCCACACCCACACAGTAACAGGTGGACACTAACACACACACCCACACAGTAACAGGTGGACACTAACACACCCACCCACACAGTAACAGGTGGACACTAACACACCCACCCACACAGTAACAGGTGGACACTAACACACCCACCCACACAGTAACAGGTGGACACTAACACACACACCCACACAGTAACAGGTGGACACTAACACCCACACCCACACAGTAACAGGTGGACACTAACACCCACACCCACACAGTAACAGGTGGACACTAACACACACACCCACACAGTAATAGATGGACACTAACACCCACACCCACACAGTAATAGATGGACACTAACACCCACACCCACACAGTAATAGATGGACACTAACACACACACCCACACAGTAATAGATGGACACTAACACCCACACCCACACAGTAACAGGTGGACACTAACACACACACCCACACAGTAACAGGTGGACACTAACACACACACCCACACAGTAATAGATGGACACTAACACACACACCCACACAGTAATAGATGGACACTAACACCCACACCCACACAGTAATAGATGGACACTAACACACACACCCACACAGTAACAGGTGGACACTAACACACACACCCACACAGTAATAGATGGACACTAACACACACCCACACAGTAATAGATGGACACTAACACCCACACCCACACAGTAATAGATGGGCCACTAACACCCACACCCACACAGTAATAGATGGGCCACTAACACACCCACCCACACAGTAACAGGTGGACACTAACACCCACACCCACACAGTAATAGATGGGCCACTAACACCCACACCCACACAGTAACAGGTGGACACTAACACCCACACCCACACAGTAATAGATGGACACTAACACCCACACCCACACAGTAATAGATGGACACTAACACCCACACCCACACAGTAATAGATGGGCCACTAACTCACACACCCACACAGTAATAGATGAACACTAACACACCCACCCACACAGTAATAGATGGACACTAACACACACACACCCACACAGTAATAGATGGGCCACTAACACAAACACCAACACAGTAACATGGCGGGGAAAAGCTGAGGAGCTCTCTTGCGGTAAATATGTGCCTCCCAAAATGGCGGGCCTTTGCGGGGCAGCTGAGAAGTGATCAGCTGATCGCTGATGATGACGTCACGTGCAACCCCTCTATATATGGAAAGAATCTGCGCGGGGGATCAGAACTGGCGGAGACGATACAGAACGCCCAACCTCGAAGAAGCTGATTTAGTAAGAGAGGAGATGTGAAGTTTCCAGTTGAGACTTTGAGCTAAGAATAGACCGAGGATATTTAGTGTTGAAAAAGGTGACAGCAGAGTGTTGTCGAAGAACAGGGGATAGGTGTTTGGAAGATTGTGTCAAGTTGATAGATGGAGATTTTTTTTCGTGTAATTCCTGTTGAGAGGGTCTTCTGTTGAAAGAAGTTGAATAATGCAGAGTGGAGTCGTCAGTGTATGAGTGGATAGGACAGTTTGTTATAGAAAGAAGACCATTGATGAATAACAGGAAGAGAGTGGGTGATAGAACAGTCCTGTGGAACACCACTGTTGATAGGTTTAGAGGAAGAACAGTGACCGTCCACCACAGCAGAGATAGAACGGCCGGAAAGGAAACTGGAGATAAAGGAACAGAGAGAATGATAGAATCCGAAAGAGGGAAGTTTAGAAAGCAAAGACTTGTGCTAGACTCTATCGAAAGTTTTCGATATGTCTAGCGCAACTGAGAAAATTTCACCGAAACAGCTCACACACACACACACACACACACACACACACACACACACACACACACACTCACACAAAGAGGGAGAAATGGGAAGGGTGTGCGGAGGGAGGGGCAGAAGTGAGAGTCAGGTCATGTCCTGACCAAAGCCCTGACCTGACTCTCCCTTCTGCCCCTCCCTCCCCCCACCCTTCTCATTTCCCTTTCTGTGCGTGTGTGTGTGTGTGTGTGTGTGTGTGTCATGACATGACCTGACTCTCCCTTCTCCCCCCTCCCTTCTAATTTCCCCTTATGTGTGTGACGCACACCCGGAAAAGTTGCCGGTTGCCCAAGCTGCCACCAACGCGGTGGGAAGAAGAAGGCCCAGTGTGACATCAGGTTATGGACAACCGACAACTCGCTCCTGGATGGGCGTACGGGTGTTGCCAATAGCCACAACCGTTAGAGGAAAACGGCCAGTGTGACACCGCCTCAAGGCAGTGAGGCCGCTGATTGGGAGAACGCCGGCGATGACGTCATCGGACTCCCAGCGAATCACAAGCGTGTTTTCAGAGCTCAGCCAATCGTAGGGCTTCATCTGTTGCTTTAAAACGACCCGTTCTCTCTTCCTGATTTCTTCCTTTTTCCAAGGTACGTATTTTGAGATAACAAGGGAGTAAAGGAGGAAAAGAAGTGAGCTCCAGGGGGGAGCATGAGCCACTTATAATGGCACCACTTTAAAAAGTTGCCTGCGCCATGACGGGCTCGGGGCCGACCATCAGGCCCAGATGGATTGTCTACCGTCGCCATAGGCCGCATGTAAAAAAGAAAAAAAATTCTACACAGGTCGGAGCAAATAAGCGCTTTTTCAGTGTTTTCAATACCTCGAGTTTCGCGATCCTCGAGTTTAACGCTATACCTTCGGAACGAAGCAAGCGCGAAACTCGAAAGGGTACCGTATATATATATATATATATATATATATATATATATATATATATATATATATATATATATATATATATATATATATATATATATATATATATATATATATATATATATATATATATATATATATATATATATATATATATATATATATATATATATATATATATATATATATATATATATATATATATATATATATATATATATATATATATATATATATACACTTTCAGGTGTGTGAGGTTACTTTTAGACCCGAATATATCAAACAGGAGGTAACACACCTCGACGAAACTGGCCTGATTATTTATCTTGACCAGCACATGCTAGAGAAGCCCCTGACACGAAGAGGACGAGAATGGTTCAATCTGATGTACAGGTTTTAATGCAGAAAAGCATAGTTGATGATGAAAACTATAGGAAGAACAGATAATGCATCAGAACGTATGTAAAAGTTGACCTCCATTTGATAAATATTAGACAGTAATTGATAATGAAGATATGCACATAACGCATTCACCACAACTAAAAGTTGTATTGTCTATGGTCTTCAAGCCTGACTGTTCCTTACTTGCTTATGCAAAGGACACTGATAGTGTGTCAAGCTAGATTATCGTAGTCCTTTAAATGTTGCAAACACCAATGTACTTGAAAAGTTTCTGGACAATAATTATTGCGCTAAGGGGATCAACATTGTAGCAGCTAATAAGTTATAAAAATGCAGGAAAGAAAAGGAAACTTCAATCTTCTTTTCTTAAAACAAACATTAAGGCAACGTCCTGATTTCATTTTCAGAGACACATACAGGGCAGAATAAGAAAGAGAAGTGTTAAAACTCATACACACACAGCGGAGAGCGGGAAGAGCGAACATCTAAACTTGCTGAAGTCACAGAGAATCACCCAGGCCTTGTCTACCGTGGGCTATGATTCAATTCACACAGCCCTTTTGGACAGCATAGTCATATAGGGTCTTCGTTTTTTTTACAACAAAGGAGACAGCTCAAGGGCACACAAAAAAAGAAAACAATAATAAAAAAAAGCCCGCTACTCGCTGCTCCCAAAAAAGAATCAATAGAGGTGGCCGAAAGAGAGGTCAATTTCAGGAGGAGAGGTGTCCTGATACCCTCCTTTTGAAAGAGTTCAAGTCGTAGGCAGGAGGAAATACAGATGAAGGAAGATTGTTCCAGAGTTTACCAGAGTGAGGGATGAAAGAGTTTAGATGCTGGTTAACTCTTGCATAAGGGGTTTGGACAGTATAGGGATGAGCATGAGTAGAAAGTCGTGTGCAGCGGGGCCGCGGGAGGGGGGGAGGCATGCAGTTAGCAAGTTCAGAAGAGCAGTCAGCGTGGAAATATCGATAAAAGATAGAAAGAGAGGCAACATCGCGGCGGAATTTAAGAGGTAGAAGACTATCAGTAGGAGGAGGAGAGCTGATGAGACGAAGAGCCTTAGACTCCACTCTGTCCAGAAGAGCTGTGTGAGTGGAGCCTCCCCACGTGAGATGCATACTCCATACGAGGGCGGACAAGGCTCTGTATATGGATAGCAACTGCGCGGGGGAGAAGAACTGGCGGAGACGATACAGAACGCCCAACCTCGAGGAAGCTGATTTAGCGAGAGTGGAGATATGAAGTTTCCAGTTGAGATTTTGAGTTAAGGATAGACCGAGGATGTGTAGTGTTGAAGAAGGTGACAGCTGAGTGTTGTCGAAGAATAGGGGATAGGTGTTTGGAAGATTGTGTCGAGTTGATAGGTGGAGAAATTGAGTTTTTGAGGCACTGAAGGACATAAGGTTCCTTCTGCCTCAATCGGAAATGATAGCAAGGTCTGAGGTTAAGCGTTCTGCAGCCTTCAGTCTGGAGTCGTGTACTTCCTGTTGAGAGGGTCTTCTATTGAGAGAAGTTGAATAATGCAGAGTGGAGTCGTCGGCGTATGAGTGGGCAGGACAGTTTGTTATGGAAAGAAGATCATTGATGAATAACAGGAAGAGAGTGGGTGATAGGACAGAGCCCTGTGGAACGCCACTGTTGATAGGTTTAAGGGAAGAGCAGTGACCGTCTACCACCATAGAGATAGAACGGCCGGAAAGGAAACTGGAGATAGAGGAACAGAGAGAGGGATAGAACCCGAAAGAGGGCAGTTTAGAAAGCAAAGACTGGTGCCAGACTCTATCGAAGGCTTTCGATATGTCTAGCGCAACAGAGAAAGTTTCATCGAAACGGCAAAGAGAGGATGACCAAGAGACAGTTAAGAGAGCAAGAAGATCGCCAGTAGAACGCCCCTTGAGGTATCCATACTGGCGATCAGATAGAAGGTTATAAGTGGAAAGGTGCTTTTGAATCTTCCGGTTAAGGATTGATTCAAAAGTTTTAGATAGACAGGAATGTAAAGCTATAGGGCGGTAGTTTGAGGGATTGGAACGGTCACCCTTCTTAGGCACAGGCTGTACAAAGGCATACTTCCAGCAGGAAGGAAAGATAGATGTTGATAAGCAGAGACGAAAGAGTTTGACCAGGCAGGGTGTCAGCACAGAAGCACAGTTTTTAAGGACAATAGGAGGCACTCCATCAGGTCCATAAGCCTTCTGAGAGTTGAGGCCAGAGAGGGCATAGAAAACACCATTTGGAAGAATCTTAATAACAGGCATAAAGGAGTCAGAGGGGGGATGAGTAGGAGGAATTTGCCCAGAATCGTCCAAGGTGGAGTTCTTACAGAAAGTTTGAGCGAAGAGTTCAGCTTTAGAGACAAATGAGACGGCAGTGCTGCCGTCAGGGTTAAGGAGAGGAGGGAAAGAGGAAGAAGTGAAATTGGAGGAGATATATTTGGCTAGATGCCAGAAGTCACGGGAAGAATTGGAAGAAGCAAGGTGTTGACATTTTCTTTTAATGAAAGAAGTTTTGGTAAGTCGGAGAATAGATTTGGCACGATTCCGGGCTGAAATGTAAAGATCAAAGTTAGCGGGAGTTCGAAGGCTCTGGAACCTTTTGTGAGCTGCCTCTCTATCTTTAATAGCACGAGAACAAGCATGATTAAACCAAGGCTTTTTAGCATGAGGAGTAGGGAAGGTACGTGGAATGTATGCCTCCATTCCAGAGACAATCACCTCTGTGATGCGCTGAGCACACACAGAGGGGTCTCTCTCCTCAAAGCAGTAATCATTCCACGGGAAATCGGAAAAATACATCCTCAGGTCGTCCCACCGAGCTGAAGCAAAATGCCAGAAGCATCGCCTCTTCGGTGGGTCCGGAGGATGTACAGGAGCGATAGGACAGGATACAGAAATAAGATTATGATCGGAGGAGCCCAACGGAGAGAACAGTTTGACAGAGTAAGCAGAAGGATTAGAGGTAAGGAAGAGATCTAGAATGTTGGGCTTGTCTGCCCTCGAACTGTTTCACTTGATTAAAAAAATCTAAAGAACAGACCTCCTTCGTCTTTATTTCACGCAGAAATCCGTCTAATGCGCCCAACACACGCAGAAACCCGAAACCCGTCTAATGCGCCCCGAAGAGTCGAAGCCAAGAAAGACATTTCTGTCCTGTAGGTACACCAAAACGCGGTCTTATTCCCAAACGGGATGAGCTACTTGCCAATATTGACGTGGAGAAGCCAGACATAATAGCAATCACGGAAACATGGGCCACCTCTGACCACTTAATGACTGAATTTTCAGTTCCGGGATACGAAAGTTTCTACAAGAATAGACTTCACAAAAAAGGAGGCGGGGTCATATGTTACGTCAAGAACACACTCCCTGCTATGAAAATTGAAAAAAAAAACAGACTCAGAGAAATACGACTCCGTTTACAAAGAACTAGAAAATTAGCAAGCACAACAAGCTGACGATTCGTACCGTGTATAGACCTCCTACTAGGGGCCGCTTTCACAGTCACTTTTGTTTGTTTTGAACGTTACCAATGGTGGTGATCGCCGCTATAGTATTTCCACGTAAAACTGGCCGTTGGGGTAGTGGCGGCTGCGGGGTTAGCCTAGCCCCGTACCTTACCACACAATCTCAACACCTCTCGCTTCGTCTGCAGCCCCCACTACCCCATCGGCCAGTTTCACGTGGAAATACTACATATATAGCGGCGATCGCCGCCATTGGTAACGATCAAAACAAACAAAGTGACTGTGAAAGCGGCCCCTCTCGCAATATAACAAGCTGACGACGCAGCGCTAGATGTGGAAATTCATGCCATAATTCAAAACAAGCAGTCCGTGATTATTGGGGACTTTACCTGTCCTAAAATCAATTGAAACACAATGAATGGAGACGAGGAGGGTAATAGACTACTCAAAATGTTAGAAGACACATTTCTAACCCAGATTATTACTCAACCGACGCGAGAGAACAATATCCTTGACCTCGTACTCGTGACGGACCCCGACTTCGTACGCGAAGGGAGGGTCGGTGAGAAACTAAACGGCTGCGATCACCACCTAAATCGCTTCAGCATTAGAAAGGAACACGAGCTTATAGAAAATGCGTCCAAGATTCCAGACTAGAGATATGCGAACTTCAATTTTGCTCGTGAACTAGTACCTCAAGCTACTTGGGAACACCTAAACTTCGCCCTTGTAGACGACGCGTGGAATATCTTCAAAAATAAACTCCTATAAGTAGAGAGGACAACGGTCCCCATGAAGACAAGGAGAAGAAACAACGATGTAAACTCGCCATAGATCACTATCCAATACAGAAGGGCGATAAATTAAAAAAAATATATATAACTTGTTGAAGGAAAACAACACAGATGAAGCAAGTGAACAATACCAACGCAGCTTCAGAGCTTGCAGAACCCTCATCCGCCAATATAAGCGCGACCATGAGAAGCGAATAGCACGCGAATCCAAGTCTAACCCGAAAAAAATTCTTTACATATATAAGAACAAAAAAGAAGTCGAAAAGCAACATCGGTCCCCTAAAAGATGAAAGCGGCGCCCTATCACAAGACAGCAGACACATGGTCGAAATCCTGAACAAGAACTTCGCGTCTGTGTTCACGGTCGAGAACACAGAGTCGATATCCGAGAGCCCTATTCCACCGAGGGGAATCACCCCACTAGATATTGGCTCAATTGGTGAAAAGGACGTGCAAAAGTACTTAGATAAACTAGAGACAAACAAGTCAACCGGACCCGACGACTTTTCACCCAGGCTGCTCAAGGAACTCAAGCAGCAAATGCTCAAGCCACTCACCATCTATAAATTGACACTACAACAAAATAAAGTTCCTGAAGACTAGAAACAAGCGAACGTAACACCGACCTACAAGAAGGGAGACAAGAGCGAGGTCATGAAGTACAGACCAATCAGCTTGACTTCAGTGGTTGGAAAAGTTCTCGAGAAGATTGTCAGGAACAAACTCGTCAAGTTTCTTGAAGACAACAATATAATTTCCGATGCTCAGCACGATTTCAGAAACAAGCGCTCATGCTTGACCAACTTACTGGATTTTTTCAGGGGTATATATGAAAACTGGGACAATAACGTCCCCAACGATGTTATCTATCTAGACTTTCAGAAGGCCTTTGACAAGGTTCCGCACGAACGACTTCTCAAGAAACTGAAATCGGCGGGACTGGGAGACAATCTGATTGCGTGGATAAAAGATTGGCTCACTAGAAGAAAGCGACGAGTTATACTCAACGGGCAGGCCTCCGAGTGGCTCCCGGTGACAAGTGGAGTGCCACAGGGGTCACTGCTGGGCCCCATACTCTTCATTATATATATCAACGACCTTGAACTGGGATTAAAATCCACACTTTCTAAATTTGCTGACTACACCAAGGTGGGAGGGAAGGCCCTCACGACAGCAGACTGCGAAATTATCCAGAGAGACTTGGATCAGATCACTCAGTGGTCGGAAAAGTGGCAGATGTCCTTCATGTCATGATGTAAAGTAATGCACATCGGGTCCAGAAATAGCAACCACACTTACTACATGGGTGGCGAACCACTACAGGCAGTGCAGGAGGAAAAAGACCTCGGGGTTGCTATCAGCAGTGACTTGAAACACACAAAACACTGCAAGTCTGCCTGCAAGAAAGCCAATACTATGCTCGGATTCATAGCAAGGAACTTCGAATACAAGACGCCGGGGGTTGTGTTATCCTTGTATAATTCCCTGGTAAGGCCCCATCTGAAACACGCCGTGCAGTTCTGGTCTCCTAACTACAAGAAAGACATTGAATTACTCGAGAGAGTACAGCAACGCGCTACGAAAATGATATCATCATTGAGAACGCAACCTTACGAAGAACGACTCAAGCGACTCCACCTTTTCACGTTGGAAAAGAGACGACTGCGGGGAGACATGATACAAGTCTTCAAGTACCTGAACAAGTTCAACAATGTTGATCACTCCAAACTCTTCACGCTACAATCTAACCCGCGAACAAGAAACAGCGGTAAACCAATTCAAGCCAAGCGATACTATACGGATATCGGCAGGAGTTATTTTTCGAACAGAGTCGTCCGCCACTGGACTAACCTTCCTGCAGAAGTGGTTTGTGCGGAAACAATCAACTCCTTTAAAAATCGCATTGACCGTCAATTTGCTGCGTCGGGAGTGAGCTAAACATATCAACAAATGCGTTCAGTAGTGCTTTAATCCTTCCCGCAAGCCACTCCTGTGTCTGACGGATTGATTAAATCTCTAAAAAGAGGCAGCCTCGCAATGAGCCAATAGGCTTTCTGCTGCCTGCTCCTCCATGTTTCCATGTTTTACCTATAATTTATACGCTTTTAATAGGGGAGTATCAAGAAACCTCCCATCCGGTTTCGACCCTCTTTCGGATACTTTATCAACTATTGCAGGAGTAGGTCTAGCGTGTTTTTTTGTTTCCTTAATTTTTTCCCTTGCAAAAAAAATGACTCTCCCCTTTCCCTTCCTCAGGTAGATTATATGATTTTTTTTTACAGATGTCCCTCTGATTTCCAGTAAAAACTAAAGGAAAACTATGTTAATGCTTCTTACCTGGGTGGGCCATAACAGGTAGAAGGAAGAAGAACGCTATGGCCACACACAACTGTACGCGCCACAACAACCACGCCTTCTGTCCAGACGCTGACATGCTGAATCTTGCTGACTCACTGTTTGTATGTAATTTTTTTCTGTAAAGTTTTTCCTTTCCTTAACCAGCTTTTACTCTCTTTTCTTATTTGTATACGTATAAACTTTTTTTCTTTTTTGTTACACTATGACACAGAACAATTAACGTATACTTTCGTAAAAAGTTTAAAGTTGCTAATTTTTTTTTTTTTTTTTTTTTTTTTTTTTTTTGAGATTACGGACAACTCTCACTGACTCTTGCTTACTCCAATTGACTTACTGACACACGAAGTCGGACTAAAACTTGCATTCAGCAATGATTATCAATCTTTAATGTCCTCCTTTTTAGGAATAAAATATCATTTCACTTTGTCTTGTTCAGCGATAACTCTCACCGACTCTTGCTGACTATAGTAGGTGTCATGTAACATGGCCGCTAATTATTTTTGTGTTCAGAAAAATCCGGTCCGTCAAATTTAATAAATAATCATTCCACCTTTTACATTGTTGGTTTTGAACAATTAACTTTTCCGCTCAGTAAAATATGTTTGCCATATATGTTTGATTTATTTGTAATAAGAAAAACAGTCAACTCGTGTTTCATTTTGTTTTTGTTTTTACATTAAACTGTTAAAATTTAATTAAAAAATATTCTTCCTGTGGTTTTTTTGTCTTTTTTGTGTTTCCTGTCTCTATATAGTGTGTGTGTGTGTGTGTGTGTGTGTGTGTGTGTGTGTGTGTGTGTGTGTACGTTACTCTATGGCTGCTAAGATTGTAATTTTTTTCTTGCTTCCGGTTCGTAGAACTATAAATGGGGTGTGTTTACCTGTTTGATATTCACAAAACTACAATGAGGGTGTATTTACAGTGGGAAGGCTTTTTATTCGTAATTCGTAAAGCACCATCCACAATGTGCCTCTTGATGTGCGCTGTGTTAGAAGTGGTGTTGAAAATCGAGGCTATCAACCCAACTACGTGCACTGCTGAGACGTGTCGGCCGAGGCAATTGGATGGGGTAGACCCGGTAGAGGCTGGTCGACTTGGATGATTACAGCGTCCTTAGCCTTCCCGAGCTCTCTCTCTCTCTCTCTCTCTCTCTCTCTCTCTCTCTTTTTCTCCTTGTTCACTCTCCTTCCTTTATGGGTGGCCGGAGGATTTATCCACTCAGGGGCCCCTCGTCCCTCCCCACGGCTAGTAGTCAATCCAGCTCCTGATCTAGGTTGGTTGGGGAGGGGCATGCAACCACTCCTCACAAAACAAACTTCAATACAAAAAAAAAAGCAGAGGTTGGGGTCGCGGCTTGAACCTCTACCCCAATCCGGTTCTGCTGAAAGGTCCGACCGCGCGGCATGCTTCCCTAATACACCCGCATCGGAGGAGCCTACCGTTAGTGAAGGGAGCAAGTTAGAGCTTTGTGGAGACATACATCAAGAAGGAAGACTGGTCTCTTAGCCCCTCTTTTTGTTTTGGGGGTGAATGGGGAGGTAGTGAGGTGGCCCACTCACGCAGGAGCAGCCACGAGATTAACCTTCGGAGGACTCTACGTGTGGGTTCCTGAAATGTCCTGAGCATCTCGAAGGATCCCCGACTGCCCAAAAGGCTGGAGGGGAATATAGTGGTACTCTCTGATATAAGGAGGCGTGGCAGTGGTGAGATCAGTACTGAGGGGTACACTTATTGCTCGTCCGGCCAGAGAAATGGTTCTCGTCTTAATTAAGGGAATGGTGATAGGCATCTCCAGCCGACTGCAACCATTTATGCTTGAGGTTGCTCTGGCTGGTGAACGTATCATACAAGTGAGGTTGAAGCACACTCAGGGCTTCATATCTCTTGTTGCAGTATATGTCCCAACTGAGATTTGTAAAACTGAAGAGGTGTTATACGTCAAAATCGACTCAATATTAGGCCAGTGGCCCCCTCGGGAGACATTCATTGTGTTGGGTGACTTCAACGCGTTGGTCTCCAGGGTTCTGGTACCAGGAACACCAACAGCTCTCTCCTGAATTTTGCAAGGTTCAAAAGGTTGAGAATTGCAGGTTCTTGATACTCGAGACCTGACCTGCACCGGGAAACTTGGTATAGCAATGATGGAGGGGTAGCTACGAAGACTGGCCACATCCTTGTAAGCATTCAAATACTCAGCATCCTCTGATGTAATCATACTGTGTATTATCTCGAGAGACTGAAAGATTGGCGTGTGCCAATAAGTATGTACTATGTACTAATAGTCTATGTATGTGCTAATAGTCTGAAATCGATTCAAAGTGCTGAGCTCCCTTGAGGACCTTGTAGAATAGTGGGATAGATGCAGAGGAGTGCTGAGAGCGCCAAAGATCAAGAAGTATTTTTTCTTCGGGGTAGACGCTGGAGAATGTCGAAAATAGTCACGCTGCCAGATTTCTTAGGAATCGGGACCAATATAAGGCTCAACACACTCTTGTAGGTTCAGAAAATGTTCCTGTTTCTTTACTTAGCATATGTTATACACGATACGTAAATTTTGTTGACATCATTGGAGTAAGCAGTACTTACACATGTATAAAACGCTTTTCAAAGCTCAATAGGATAATAAAAAGTAATATCGGTGGGACGAGATCTGAGAATAACATTTCATGTTTACAATTTTCATCTTTTATCGATATTTGCAACAATAATCGCATCACTTTAAGAGTAGAACGTTTGTTCTCGTACATAAAGTCGTCCCTACTACGATGGATCTTTTAGATTTTCGATAAAATGCGATATAAGAGGAGACAAGGATTTGCAAATAGTTAAATAATCATTAAATCTTATTTTCTGACTTATTTTCACCATAACTACTTTTTTTTTAACCATATCGAGTTTTGAGAATTGTGATAGATTACAAACACTACTTTTTTTACAGCAAAGGAGACAGTTCAAGGGCATAAAAAAAACAATAGTGAAAAAAAAGCCCTCTACCTACTGCTCCTAAAAAGAGTACAGCGGAGTGGCCTAAAGAGAGGTCAATTTCGGGAGGAGATGTATCCTGATACCCTCCTCTTGAAAGAGTTCAAGTTGTAGGCAGGAGGAAATACAGACAAAGGAAGATTGTTACAGAGTTTGCCAAAGTGAGGAATGAAAGAGTGATGATGCTGGTTAACTCTTGCTTAAGGGTTTGGACAGTATAGGGATGAGCTTGAGTAGAAACTCGTGTGGCAAGGATGCGGAAGGGGGAGAGGCATGCAGTCAGCAAGTTCAGAAGAGCAGTCAGCGTGAAAATATCGATAGAAGATAGAGAGAAAGGCAACATGGCGGCTGAATTTAAGAGGTAGAAGACTATCAATAGGAGGAGGAGAGCTGATGAGACGAAGAGCCTTAGACTCCACTCTGTCCAAAAGAGCTGTGTGAGTGGTGCCCCCCCACACGTGAGATGCATACTTCAAACGTGGGCGGACAAGGCCCCTGTATATGAATAGCAACTGTGCCGAGAAGAACTGGCGGAGACGATACAGAACGCCCAATCTTGAGGAAGCTTATTTAGTGAGAGAAGAAATGTGAAGTTTCCAGTTAAGATTATGAGTTAAGGATAGCCCGAGGATGTTTAATGTTGAAGAAAGTGACAGCTGAGCGTTGTTAAAGAATAGGGGATAGGTGTTTGGAAGATTGTGTCGAGTTGATTAGTGAAGAAATTGTTTTTTTGAGGCATTAAAGGATACAAGGTTCGTTTAACCCCAATCGGAAATGATAGGAAGGTATGAGGTTTAGCGTTCTGCAGCCTCCAGTCTGGAGTCTTGTAGTTCCTGTTGAGAGGGTCTTCTGTTGAAAGAAGTTGAATAATGCAGAGTGGAGTCGTCAGCGAATGAGTGGATAGGGCAGTTTGTTATGGAATGAAGATGAACAACAGAAAGAGAGTGGGTGATAGGACAAAGCCCTGTGGAACACCACTGTTGATAGGTTTAGGGGAAGAACAGTGACCGTCTACCACCGCAGAGATAGAACGGCCGGAAAGGAAACTGGAGATAAAGGAACAGAGAGAGGGATAAAATTCGAAAGTGGGCAGTTTAGAAAGCAAAGACTTGTGCCAGACTCTATCGAAAAGCTTCGATATGTCTAGCGCAACTGAGAAAGTTTCACCGAAACGGCTAAGAGAGGATGACCAAGAATCAGTAGGGGGCTTCGTGGTGCAGTGGTTAACACACTCGGCTCACAACCGAGAGAGCGGCTTTTCCGATACCCTATACCCACACAGGAGTGAGTGGGTACCAGGTATTACTCAGGGGTTGTGTCCCGTCTCCTGGGATCTGTTCCCTTCTCCTATAATTCCTCCCCCTTCTGTCTCTCTCCGGCATATGACCACTGATTCCGCCGAATGGCTTAAAACTATCCACATGCTGTCCTGAAGACAACCCATCAACCCGGACTCTAGAGAAAACCGTCCAAGTGAATCAAGAACGAGTTCCGGGGAGTACCATGAGCCAAGAGAAGATGGCGCCACTATAAACACCTGCCTGCGCCATGACGGGCTAGGGCCAACTGCCATATAGGCCCTCAAGAAAAGCCTACCGGCGCTATAGGCGTACGTAAAAAAAAAAAATGTTGCGCCGACTAAACGAAACTCTCCAACTTTCCAACCAAAAATCAGTTAAGAGAGCAAGAAGATTGCCAGTAGAACGCCCCTTACAGAACCCATACTGGCGATCAGATAGAAGGTCAGAAGTGGAAAGGTGCTTTTGAATCTTTCGGTTAAGGATTCAAAAGCTTTAGATAGACAGGAAAGTAAAGCTATAGGGCGATAGTCCTAGGGGTTGGAGCGGTCACCCTTCTTAGACACAGGCTGTATGAAAGCATACTTCCAGCAGGAAGGAAAGGTAGATGTTGACAGGCAGAGGCGAAAGAGTTTGACCAGGTATGGTGTCAGCACGGAAGCACAGTTTTTAAGGACAATAGGAGCATAGCTGGGCACGATAACAGAAAACCTTATATCCGATAACCGATAACTGATAATGGGAAACCTTAACGGCGATAACCGATATTCGTTAACTAGAGACACAAATATAGGCGATAACCGATAACCGATACCCGATATAAATCCACAATTCCGATACTAGCTAGCGATAAGTCCGATTGGCGAAAACAATACTATATTGATATTTCAGATAGAACAACATTGATGAATTCAAATTTTCATTATCTGTAATTTTAGGAAACTTACAAAACCTTAAAACCACACGTTGACACGTACATATGGACGGTAATACTAGGAATGCCTGAACCGGTGTTGTGTTATTTGGTGTCCCCACCGTCAAAAATTGTTTACAAACACTGGTCTCTCGTGAACGGTGCATGCTCAGACCAGCAAGCGTAGACCTGTACAGTCTCACAAAGCTTTTAAACCGTAATTAAGGGTTGCTGGAAGACTGAATCAGACATATAGTACCACTACCACCATCCTCACTGTTTCTAGAACGACACTCTGTACGAGTTGTATTTATATGTACAGAGTGTACGTCGTTCTAGAAACAGCGAGGATGGTTGTACAGTATGTTTGATTCAGCTTTCCAGCAACTCTTAATGTGTTAAGACACATGCGCAGTTCACGAGAGACCAGTGTTTGTAAACAAAAGCGCCAGCTTTTGACGATGGGACACCAAATAACACAACACCGGGTGCCTTCAGTATCATGGCATGGTCACAAACGAATATGGAATATCAAATTTGAGGCAGTGAATAATCATTTTTGGGGCAAAGTTAAATGATTTTTCTATGATTTATTGATTTTTGAGTAGCATAAAAAAATAACCTAGTGTTTTAATTTTCATGATCTAAGTATGAAATCTCATCACCGAAGATATTTCATACCCCGAAGTTTTTTCATACAACACCGGGCCACGCATGCGCAGTAGGGAGACAACGTTTTTTTTCTGAGGCGGAAAAAAAGTAGCGATTATCGCTAGTTTGGTTACAAAAGTAACGAAGATACCGATATATATTTAAATAAGTAGCGGATGGTCGATAATCCGATTTTGTTATCAGCGATAAAGTATCGCGATAACTTATCGTGATAACGCCCAGCTATGAATAGGCGGCACTCCATCAGGTCCATAAGCCTTCTGAGGATTGAGGCCAGAGAGGGCATAGAAAACATCATTCCCAAGAATCTTAATTACAGGCATAAAGGAGTCAGAGGGGGGAGGAGTAGGAGGAATATGCCCAGAATCGTCCAGAGTGGAGTTGTTATAGAAAGTCTGAGGGAAGAGTTCAGCCTTAGAGATAGATGAGACGGCTGTGCTGCCGTCAGGGTTAAGGAGAGGAGGGAATGTGCTATGGATGAAAAAGCTTTTAGTAAGTCGAAGAATAGATTTCGCACGATTCCGGGTGGAAATGTAAAGATCATGGTTAGCGGGAGTTCGAAGGCTCTGGTACTTTTTGTGAGATGCCTCTCTATCTTTGACAGCACTAGAACAAGCTTGATTAAACCAAGGCTTTTTAGCAGATGGAGTAAAGCACATGGAATGTGAGCCTCTATTCCTGACACAATCATCTCCGTAATGAGCTTGGCACACACAGAGGGGTCTCTCACCTCCAAGCAGTAATCATTCCACGGGAAATCTGAAAGTACATCCTCAGATCATCCTACCGAGCTGAGGCAAAATGCCACAAGCATCGCCTCTTCGGTGGGTCCATAGGCTGTACAGACGCGATAGGACAAAATATGAAAATAAGGTTGTGGTCGGAGGAGCCCAACGGAGAGAACAGTTTGACAGAGTACGCAGAAGGGTTAGAGGTAAGGAAGAGGTCTAGTATGGTCGGTCGGGAATACGTGTAGGGTGCTGAGCCAACTGCTCTAGGTCGTTGAAGAGAGTAAAGTTGTAGGCTTGTTCACCAGGCTGGTCAGTAAAAGAGGATTTAAGCTAAAGCTGGTGGTGAACATTGAAATCTCCCAAGATAGAGATTTCAGCGAAGGGAAAGTGGGTCAGGATGTGCTCCACTTTAGAGTTCAAAAAGTCAAAGAATTTTACATAGTTAGGTGAGAGATAAACAGCACAGATGTATTTAGTAAAAGAATGACATTATGACAATGAAGTCTTAGCCAGATTGTGGAAAATTCTGAAGAGTCAAGACCGTGGGCACGAGAGCAAGTGATGTCGTTGCGCACGTAGGCGCAACATCCAGCTTTGGATTGAAATTTAGGATGGAGATAGTAAGAGGGAACAGAGTAGAGATTGCTGTCAGTAGCCTCAGAAACCTGTGTTTCGGTGAGGAAGAGGTGAGGTTTAGAGGAGGAGAGTTGGTGTTCCACAGAATGAAAATTAGAACAAAGACCGCGAATGTTGCCGAAATTGATAAGAAAGAGGTTCGAGGAGTTATCAAGACACCTCTCAAGTCGGCAGCCAGAAGGGGAGTCCTCCCTGGGGGAATTTGTGCCCCCCCCCCTCCCCAGGCGGGGATTCCTAGGCACTACTACAGTACGCCATTTTGAATTTTGTGTGTATGTTGTGTGAATGTAGTGTGGTGTGGATAGAGAGAGGATATGTCTTTAGAGAGCATGCTGTACTACTCTCTGGTGTTGATGAGACAATAGTCATGCCAACAAAATTTGCCCATCATATGTAACAAATGAGTTCAGTAAAGAAATATGAATGTTTTCTGAAACTACAAGTACTGTCCGTTTCCTCGGCTCTTTCCCATGGCGGCGTTCAACACAAACATCTGGCTCAAGGCCTATAGAACAGAGAAACCTTGCATCTGCCTCATGCAGATCTGTATAAGACAAAGTGTGGACAGGGCCACCTCCACTGAGGAGGAGTATCGATGTTCTTCTTTATGGTTCGTAAAACTAAGGCTAGGATCACACATTAACGATCTTGCACACCCGACGCATCCAAACGTCAAAAAATGTAGCCATTCTCTTCCCGACCATATTCAAGTAAACCCAAGGATCGTTTGCGGCACCATATTTCACCGAACGTCGCGCGCGTCAGCCCACGCGACGGCGGTTTTGGAAATTGCTCCTTGGAAACTGCCGCGGTTCCATACCCATAAAATTGCCAGTGATCGCTAGCTATTTTAACTAGAACTCGGTTAAGGCCTATTGAAGCGATGAGGACTCGCACACTGTAAAATCTCTCACGTGATAAATTATGATGCACTCTGCCTATATTCTACAAGACATTGATCCCAAGTATTTATGCTAACATTTTTCATGTGAATTGGTGAAACACTCTACCATTCAGTTATTACAAGCTAAATACTCCCAACTCAGCTTACACCATTCTCGGATTTTTTTCTACTCTCCTGCCGCATGTAGCTATAGCTTGAACCATTTTTCCAATAGATTCCACGAAAACTATTGTTTAATCTGGCAAGTACCGAACAGAATCTACCCAGTAGAACTCGTGGTAAAGAGATGTTTAAATGGCCGAAACCCGCACGGTGCCGAAAGGAGCGGGTGAGCGGCCGAACTCTCTCACCGAGACCTACCAAAACAAAGGACAGGGGAGAAAGAAACAGTGGAACATCTAATTGTAGAATGTAGCAACTACGAGAGGCAGAGAGGGGAGTTAGTAGCAGGAGTAGTGACGGTAATAGGCAGGATGGAGTGGGCTAGGTGGCTAGAGAAGGACAACGGAGCAATCTGCTCTGTGTTAGGGCTGTATGGAGACAAAAAGGAAACAGAAAGAAGAATTGTAAGGCTGGCAAGTGTTCCTGATGCAGTGCTGGGAGAAAAGGGCACAAATGCTTGAATAAGTGCACAGAAAAACAATGAAAATAAGTGATTTCAGCAACAAACAGAAAATCATAATACAGTAGCGTATTACAGTGAGGAAAGATACGTAACGCAATACTATTGTAACAAATGTGCTGTATGTGAATGATTGTATGTGTAATGTGATGAAATTGTAGCATGATGCAATGTTAGCTCAGCATGGTGCAACTCTACTTGTTGGGACAGGAGAGACAGAGGGAGCCAGGGCCACCGGCCGCCGGGCAGGAAGTGCTGAGTCGGCGGTTGCGAGCAAGGGTGGCTGAGGGGCAGTTGAGAAGACGCGTCTGGGCTTAGAGGTGTTGAGCTGCTCCGCTCGCGAGCTGTGTGCATCCGGTGTGCGTGACTGCCGTGCCCCTGTACTGTGCCTGATTAACTAACTGTTCTGTGCCCTTGAAAGTTGCTGTACTGTGTGAGGAACCTGTCATTAAACTAGAACTAAATGTTGAACGTGTATCCTTTGTGCCCTGCCTCGTTCCCTCCTCCCCTCGGTGTTCGGTATGGGCCGCTGTGAGTGACTGGTGCCCGTGTGGTTGTTCTCGGGGAACACGCCGCCTGCCTGCTCGTGGATGGTGTGTGGTAGGGGGGTGGCGTAACACTATTGAAAAGCAAAGTGTGTGAATAAGAAGAAGAGAGGACCAAGGGGAGGAGGACCTAAGAAGCGATACAAAGCGTTACAGGTCAAAAGAAGAAGGTTTGTTTTGGTATGGTTACGGACCGTCTCAAAACAGAATGTCAAGTCGTATTAATACATATGAACAAGTATAGTCTGTGTTCGTGAATTATTAATTGCTTTAGTGTATCAAGAGCCTAAAATTGATAGTACAGAAGTTTTTTTGTAGACAAAAAAACAACGAACATTTTCTTCCCCAAGTCATAGATTTGTTGTGCTGGAAGCTTCCCCCGGCGACCATAGGCCTCTCGAAGGCTCCCGGAGAAACGAGCAGGGGGCGGGGAGCAAGGCGAGTTGTCCGCGCCGCATGGGCGGTCAGGCGCCAGGCGGGAAGTGTTGCCAACTCGCATATATTTTTGCTACATGTTCTTGTATGATCTAAAATATACTGTAACATTCTAGACTGTACTGTTCTGGATATATATAGGAGAAGAGGGCGAGAGAGACCCAGTCCCAGTCATAGTAAGGTAGTGGTAAGTGAAGAGTCAAAGTGAAGTGTACTACTAAGGAAGAATATTAAACTACAGAAGTTGTGCAAAGTGTTTACATATCTCCCTCCCACGGAATCTCCTGACGGCGACACGGAACCCAAGTAACAAGTCCGGCATAACAGATTGTACAGCGGTCCAACCAAAGGTTAATGATTTCATTTATCATAATGCCGCATCTGTGTTAGAGATAACTGAAGAAAAATTATCTCAATATTCATAACTTTGTTTTGAATAACACTGGGATAAGCAAAACTTTTTTTTATTTTATAGTAGACCCAGTTTGCTGTACCGTATTATGCTTTACAGATAAGCTGGCATCTTTTTTCGAGGTATGGAACTGCTCTAATTTCAAAACAACCAGCACCCTCCACGACAGTTGTCATCCGTCGGCAATCAACCACGGCCGTCGAATATCCATCTCAGCAACATCTCAACAAGGTCGTTTCGACGTCAGCAATGGTCGGCCTTTAAGAGGATCAACTTACGATGGTCGCAAGGTAAAGCCCCACTCACACCGTACCGACTCTGGGCCACGACAACCCAGCGACTTTTGCATCTGACAAGTCGGCTCCCACGCTCCAAAAATTGGGAAAGTATTTTTTTTTTTTTTTTTGGAGTCTTGGTGTCGGCTAGTATGATTGCCGACTGTCTGGGACATTCAGCCAACTAGTTGCCAGAATGTCGCAGACATGCTGGCAGCTAGTCTCAAGACGAGTCTCAACGATCATTTTTTGAAATGGCGCCGTATCTACGACAATCACGAATCTGCCGACCGATTGGCCGACAGTCGCAGACGGTCTTGACGACAGTCTTGCAGATTGCCTGTCAACTGGTTGGCCTACCAGCTGGCCGACAGTTGCCAAGGAGTTGGCCGACGGTCTTCGTGACTGTCTTTGCAACACCCTTTTGCAATACCCTTGCCAACTGTCGCCGAATTCTACTCACAATTTTAAAAGGATATTTTGGCCGTAGACATCTTA